>NW_028318861.1:2037500-2337500 GCF_062004578.1 Staurois parvus | reverse complement strand
ATTGGCCAAGTTATGCTGCAGTAAGGGTTGAAAAACTGGCTGTGTAGTTTAACAGGAGCGCTTGAATCACAAAACTGGCTTTGTAGGTAAAACAGTAGTAGTGCTTTAAGTAGCATTGGTATGGAGTCCACTGACTGTTTATCATGAGTAAAGAAGAAGCATTAACCTGTGCGGTGCGATTCCTGTCCAAATCGCATGCGGTTTCCTCACTGCTCCTGTGTGAACCCAGGCTTGTCATAGTGATTTCCGCCTAGGTTCACACAGGAGAGGTGAGGGAAACCACATGCAATTCGGACAGGAATCGCACCGCATTCATGTTCAAACTGCATGCCATTCTTTGCAGTGCAATTTGCTCACAGTCCTTTTGTATGGATGCAAATCACACCGCAAAGTATCAGTTTCAGGTATTGGAAGCATTTTCACGAGTACAAGCACTCATGAAAAATACTCGGCATCGGTGCATCCCTAATTGTCAGTTTGGTAAAAACAGAACCTCTTGCACATACTACCATTCTGTAAATAATGGACCCTCACCATTTCTTACAGTTCTGAAAGGCTTTCATTTCATATGATTCAACAACAAAAAAAACTGAATTTATAACACTTTTTGTATTGTTTTTAGATTTTGCACAACACTGCTGTCATTGCAGAGTGGATTGGAGCCTTCACCCTCGTCATCAACAATCTCAGCTACTGTAAGGATCTTAAGGTCAGTATTTTCCATCCATATATGTCCATTGCATTGCAGATGCTTATTTTAAACACCTAATGTTTAGCACAGAGGCATCAGTAAATGTAAAATATTACAACACGTTTTAACACATTGTATTTTCTCATACAGGATTTTCAACCTACAAGCCAACATAGTATTACGGTATACTGGGGTATAGAGGTTTCTGACACAGACTGTGTGAACATGAGGGTTCAAACGTATAGACTCAGGGATGATCCAAGTCAATAATTGGATCATGCCCGTCCTCATTATTAGCAGAGAGAAGAAAGGCCACCTGCCCTGACCTATGCCTGGATAATGGATCTCACCACGGATTGCTGCCTACCTCGACCTTTGCCTGGATAATGGATCACGTCACAGATTGCCGCCTGGATAATGGATCACACCACAGATTGATGCCTGCCTTGACCTTTGCCTGGATAATGGATCGCACCACGGCTTACCTCGACCTTTGCCTGGATAATGGATCACGCTACAAATTGCTGCCTGCCTCGACCTTTGCCTGGACAATGGATTGCACCACAGATTGCTGCCTACCTCAACCTTTGCCTGGATAATAGATCACGCCACAGATCGATTCCTGCCTTGACCTTTGCCTGAATAATTATCACACCACAGATTGCGGTCTACCTTGACCTTTGCCTGGATAACAGATCACGTCACGAATTGCCGCCTGGAAAATGGATCACACCACAGATTGATGCCTGCCTTGAACCTTGCCTGGATAATGGATCATGCCACAGATTGATGCCTGCCTTGACCTTTGCCTGGATAATGGATCACACCATGGATTGCTGCCTACCTCGACCTTTGCCTGGCTAATGGATCACGCCACAGATTGCCGCCTAGATAATGGATCACGCCACAGATTGATGCCTGCCTTGACCTTTCGCTGGATAACAGATCACACCTCTCCCTTTCCTCCCCCTCTCTACCCCCCTGTCATCTTTCCCTTCCCCCTCTTTCACCCCCTCCCTACCCCCCTTTCCTCTTCCCCTCCCCCCTCTCTCAACAGGAGGAGGGAGGGAAAAATAGAGGGGGAAGGTAGAGATCACCCCCTTCTTAACCCCCCTCCCTCTCTTCTTCTCCTTCCCACTTCTTCCCCTCCTTTCTCTCTCTTCCCTTGCTCTGCCCTCTCTCTCCCACCCCTTCCCTTCCTCTTCTCTGTCTCTCCCCCATCTTCTCTTTTCCTCACCCTCTCTCCCCCTCAGCAGGAGGAGGGAGTGGGAGGGGTAGAGATGGGGGAGGTGGGACAGCAAGGGGGTGGGAAAAAAAAAGAGGATGTCTCAGTGTTTGCTGATGATACAAAGCTAAGCAGGGCAATAGCTGCGTAACAAAATACAGAAACTTTACAAAGACTCCTTGATAAAAAAGGGAAGTCAGCAGCTATGTGGCAGACAAGAGTTAATACTGAAAAATGTAAGGTAATGTACTTGGGAGCAAAACATGAATGCTCATGAATACTCACTAGTGGGCAAATGTATAGGAGGAAAAATGTGCACAGGGGTGCTGTGAGGCTGGGGGACCTAACCAATGGTGTGAGAGAGAGAGAGAGAGAGAGAGAGAGGGAGAGAAGGAGGAGGAGAGCGAGGAGGAGGTAGATAAAGAGGGAAAAGGGGGTAAACAAGGGAATTCTCTCTCCCTCCCCTTCTGTCTCTCTGCCTCCACTTCTTACCTTCTCTCCCTCCCCCATCTCCTCCCTTCTCTGTGCCCATCTCCCTCCTCCTCTCTCTCTCTTTCCCATCCACTCCCCCACCGCCCTACTCCCCCCCTCTTTCTTCCCCCCAGAGGGTGGAGTTTTGGAAATGGGCAGGGATAATGGAGGAAGAGGGGGGAGAGCAGAACAAGGGGAAAGAGGTAAATAGGGAAACTCTCTCCCCTCCGCCTCTAGTCTCCTTTTTGAGGGAGGAGGAGGGAAAGAGAGGGAAGGGGAGAGGGAGAAAAAGAGAGGGAAAGAGAGAGGGGGGGGGGAGAGAGGGGGAAAGAGAGAGAGGGGGAAGAGAGAGAGGGGGGAAGAGAGAGAGGGGGGAGAGAGAGAGGGGGAAGAGAGAGGGGGGGAAGAGAGAGGGGGGGAAGAGAGAGGGGGGAAGAGAGAGGGGGGAAGAGAGAGAGGGGGGAGAGAGAGAGGGGGAAGAGAGAGGGGGGGAAGAGAGAGGGGGGGAAGAGAGAGGGGGGGAAGAGAGAGGGGGGAAGAGAGAGGGGGGAAGAGAGAGGGGGGAGAGAGAGGGGGGAGAGAGAGGGGGGGAGGGGGAAGAGAGAGGGGTGGGGGAGAGAGAGGGGGGGAAAGGAGAGAGGGGGGAAGAGAGAGGGGGAGGAGGGAAAGGGGGAGAAGGAGGGAAAGGGGGGGAGAGGAGGTAGAAGGAGGAGTAGAGATGGGGAAGGTAGGGAGCGAGGAGGAGGGACAGTAAGGGGGTGGGAGAGAAGAGGAGAGCAAGAGGAGGGAAAGAGTGAGAGGAGGGGGAAGAAGCAAGAATAGAATAAGGGGGAGGAGGAGAGAGGGGTTGGGGGGAGAAAGAGAGGGAAGAGGGGGAGAAAGAGAGTAGGGAGGTGAAGGAGTGGATGAGAAAGAGGGAGAGAGAGGAGAAGGGAGATGGGCACAGAGAAGGGAGGCGATGAGGGAGAGAGAAGGGGAGGGAGAGGAGGTAAGAACTGGAAGCGGAGAGAGAGAGAAGGGGAGGGAGAGAGAACTCCCTTGTTTACCCCCTTTCCTCTCTTTATCTCCCTCCTCCTCGCTCTTCCCCTCCTCTCCCTAGCTCCTTCCCCTTCACTCTTCTCCTCTCTCTAATACACTTTTGGTTAGGTCCCCCAGCCTCACAGCACCCCTGTGCACATCCTTCCTGAAGATTGGTGATCAAAACTGATTGGCATGTAAATTGGTAGAATTATATTATGGCATTGCATGCTATAGCGGAGTCTGTGGTCGACTGGGATCCCCAGACCCTTTTCCATCTTTGATTCCCCTATAGATTCTCCGCCAAGTCAGTAATGTGGATTTATTTTTTTTACTCCCAAGCACATTACTTTTCATTGTCAGTAATAAGGCTCATTTACACTTGCTTTTTCTCATGTGTTTTTGATGATTCTTAAAAGTATGCTATATTGCATAAAGTTGCTATACTTTGTTCTGAAGTTATTTCCCTGCCTAACTTTGAAAACTCAGCAAACTCTGAGACTGAACTATTTATGGGCAGCACAGTGGCTAAGTGGTTAATGTGACGAACGCAAGATCGCTGCCACCAATATGCGACGATCCCACGATCGCGGTCACCAATATGTGACGGGCGCGGCGTCAGACCCCAGCCCCTCTCACCAAACTCGTGACCGAAGCACTAGCCAATCTAAAACCGCGCTGTCACGTGCGTAACAATGCCACACCCAGCTGCACCCTGCACAACGATTTTACAGCTAATTGGACCACAATCGATGTACCGATGTGCCTGAATGCGATTGTTACTGGGTCAGGTTAATTATGCAATTAACCCTTCACACTGACACCACCACCTTTTGTACAGAGAAAGAGGAAACTCGGCGATATCAGCTATAACACTATAATGATTGAAATAATCATCTGCAAAACGCGGCTGGTTATACAGAGGGTTAAACAAACAAGGTAGCGCTCTTTTAGAGGCAGGAATTCGTAAATTGCAATAAAGAGCTATGGAAACAGTTCAACAATTTCAGAAGGAAAGATTTATTACTAAAAGGTCAAACGGGTGCAATAAAAATATTTACAGAAAAAGATGTAACTAATTATATATTTATAAATACACAGTTGTGTTCAAAATAATAGCAGTCAGACATCACTAACCTGATCAATCACTGTTTTTGGTAGAAATGATATTTCTACATGGCAAATAATTTACTAGCAGGTGTAGTAGAGTAATAGAAATCCAACAGACCCAACAGTCATGACATGCATGCTGCTGATTCTGTGTAATTGAATCACTAATTGAAAGGGGCATGTTCAAAATAATAGCAGTGTGGAGTTCTATTAGTGAGGTCATTCATTCTTTGAAAAACAGGTGGCAATTATTGCCCTTATTTAAGGAAGGAAGGCAGCAAATGTTGTACATGCTGGTTACAGTGCATTTCTCTCTGAAATTCTGAGGAAAATGGGTGGTTCCAGACATTGTTCAGAAGAACAGCGTACCTTGATTAAAAAGTTGATTGGAGAGGGGAAAACATATAAAGAAGTGCAGAAAATGATACGCTGCTCAGCTAAAATGATCGCAAATGCTTTAAAATGGCAACCAAAACCTGAAAGACGTGGAAGAAAGCGAAAAACTACCATTCGAATGGATAGAAGAATAGCCAAAATGGCAAGGACTCTGCCAACAATCAGCTCCAGGAAGATCAAAGAAGGTCTAAAGTTACCTGTGAGGACTGTTACAATTAGAAGACGCCTATGTGAAGCCAAGCTATCTGCAAGAAGCCCCCGCAAAGTCCCACTGTTGAAAAAAAGACATGCTGCAGAGGTTACAATTTGCCAAAGAGCACATTGACTGGCCTAAAGAGAAATGGCGCAACATTTTGTGGACTGATGAAAGTAAGATTGTTCTTTTTGGGTCTAGTGGCCGGAGACAGTTTGTCAGACGACCCCCAAACACTGAATTCAAACCACAGTACACTGTGAAGACAGTGAAGCATGGTTGCGCAAACATCATGATATGGGGATGTTTCTCATACTACGGTGTTGGGCCTATTTATCGCATACCAGGGATCATGGATCAGTTTGAATACATCAGAATACTTGAAGAGGTCATGCTGCCTTATGCTGAAGAGGAAGTGCCCTTGAAATGGGTATTCCAACAAGACAACGACCCCAAACACACCAGTAAACGTGCAACATCTTGCTTCCAGACCAACAAGATTGACGTTATGGAGTGGCCAGCCTAATCCCTGGATCTTAATCCAATAGAAAACTTGTGGGGTGACATAAAAAATGAACAGTCTAATATTCACTTTTCTTCACTTTTTTTAGAGGAACAACACAAATTTGATATATTTTTCATCATGTTTTGATTTGGAATAGAATGTGTAGTGTTCCCAATGCATTTGTGTGTATGGAAATAAAAGCTATTAGAAGGATTTTGAGCTTTATTCACTTTTTTCAACACACTGCTATTATTTTGAACACAACTGTATATATATGTATGTATGTATGTATGTATGTATGTATAATAATAATAATATATATAAATATACAGAGAACAACAGCACAGCAAAGAGATAACAGAGGGAGGTGAAAGGGTTAAGGTACTTGCCAAAGTCCTGGGTTAGCAGATCAAGTTTCCGAGCGAAAGGGCACGAATCTCCCCGGGTGGTGCTGATGTTAAAATGGGAGACGTCTTCAACTTACTTTCTTAGCCCTGACAGCCCATTTTGTAGTCCCCCAGCAGGGGGTGTCTCTAAAGTCAAGGACCAATACCCTGTTTAGGGCGTGGAGGTCTGGGCGTAGCCCTAAACTAGAACCAAAATCTTGTGTAGTTCATATTTTGGCTCATAACTTTTCCTATGCACAAGTGACACTCCACCCGCGGGTAGATTATGATGCAGACACGTCTGAGGATTGATTAGATATGAATTATGAATTATACACTGAATGGTTCCCGAGATCTACTTTTCTGCTTTCCTATCTATTAGAGACTAGGAGAGTGAACCATCAAATTGTTCGTCTCCTCTTAGCCAATCTGACGATATGTCTGGTTTTTATGTAAGTCTCTCATATTCTAAGATATGAGACATAGGGGAAAAATGGATTTTGAAAACTGTTTATCTGATTCGTGCTTCGTTGGAATGCCTTGAACTCCTGGGAAAGCTTGCCTTATCTTATACGAGGTGTTATATGGTACACCTCACCCAGACAGCCAGGCACCTAGCTCAAAAATGTTTTATAGCTCTGGGGTTCCCTGCTGTGCTAGCCTGCCAGTGACACACAACCAGCACACACGCACTGGCCAAATGTCTCTGTGCCTCTCAGAGAGGGAGGGGGAGGGAGTGAGGGGAGAAAATAGAGATTCTTAACAAAATGGAGGCTGCGTCCTGCCTCTGGTGCGCACCTTCGCGACAGTTAGCACTTCCGCCTGGCAGTACTAGCGTTGTCGGTTCGAATCCCAACCACGGCGCCACCTGCCTGGAGTTTGCATGTTCTCCCTGTGCCTGCATGGGTTTCCTTCGGGTACTCCAGTTTCCTCTCACACTCCAAAGACATGCTGGTAGGTTAATTAGATCTTGTCTAAATTGGCCCTAGTATGTGTATGAATGAATGGGAGTTTGGGACTGATGTGAATGTACACAGGGATGTTGAATTCCTACCACCCGACGCCCGGGACTTTTAGTTCCGGGCAGGTAGTTTTTTTCTACCTTTAGCCCTGGTGCGGGCAAGCAGCGGGCTGACCTGTCAGGTGGAAATATTCGGCAGCAGCGCTGACGCCGATTGCTTCCACACAGTGCCAGTCTCTCCGCGCCCCTTGAGGGTTAGGCACTGATGTGAATGTACACAGGGATGTTGAATTCCTACCACCCGACGCCTGGGACATGTAGTTCCAGGCAGGTCGTTTTTTTCTACCTTTAGCCCTGCTGCGGGCAAGCAGTGGGCTGACCTGTCAGGTGGAAGCATTCGGTGGCAGCGTTGACACCAATTGCTTCCACGCAATGCCAGTCTCTCTGCGCTGTAGGCATCATCCTGGTATAACCAAAGTCCAGTGATGTACCAGTACGTTGCTGGTCCTTGATGGGTATATATGCTATGTTCTTTTTTTTTTTTTTTTGTATGCAGCCTGTGGGCTGAATGAAAAAAAAAGAAGAAATCTCTGCCAGAAAAAGTGGGTGGTATGCCATTAGAATATACCGCCCTGCATCCACCCACTTTTAATGGTGAGCACACATTAGGTCGCACGGTGCCAGTTGCGCCAATTCCAAGATTGTACAAATGTCTAAATAGTGACACGCTTGAATAAAAATTGTACACATATAATTGGTACGCCATATGGAAAAAGGATGACACCAAGTCCCAAACTATCTTGCCACTGCTCCTCATGTAGTCTAAGCATCCGGTGGGCTCCACGTGAGTAAATTTTCCCTCGTAATTTCGAAACTTATATGTATAGCCTGTTGCCCTCTCGCAGGTCTTATACATCTTGACCCCATATCTGGCACGCTTGGTGGGGAGAAATTGTTTGAATGCAAGACGGCCAGAAAAATTAATGAGGGACTCATCAACGCAGATTTTTTTTGCTGGGGAGAATAGAATAGACATCTGCAAATTTTTGTTTAAGATGATTTACAAGGGGACGAATTTTGTGGAGCTGGTCAAATTCAGGGTCACCCCGAGGACGATAGACTGTGTTGTCGTTGAAATGCCTAAAACACATTATACTCTTATATCTATGCCTGGCCATGGCGGCAGCAGAGAACACGAGCATATGATGAATCGGGTCTGTGGACCAATACAACCGCAATTAATTTTTTTTTAGTAATGCCCATGTTGAGGGTTAGGCTCCGAAAAAATTTAAATTTGGAAACCGTAATGGGTTTCCATGCAGATGGTCTGGCAAGGTTTGAATTTGGGTTTGCGGCGATAAATTGTTGTGCGTATAAATTGCTTTGATCCACAATCCATGCATACAGATCTTCCGTGAAAAACAGCTCCAAAAAATCAAGGGGAGTTAACTTTGCTGTTTCCACCTGAATTCTGGGTTGGGCAGTGAATGGGGAAAGTACAGGTGCTGATTTTGTGAACACTGCAGTTTTGTGTGCAATGTATCAAGTGACAGTGACCTACTGACACTGCACTTGCTGGGTGCGAAGGGGGGGGGGGAGGGGTGTAAGCATAGTGGCTAAACGCAGGTGCCAGGACTGATCCCGCTAACACTGTGTTTTTGGGGACACTATATTAATGTGAACACTGTTATAGTGCTGATCTGATCAAAGATATTTATCCGTTCAGACACTATAATAGCAGCGGAAGTGTATTGTGCATGAGCGTGTTCCTGGCAATCAAGGGGTTAAATGTGATTACTGGTGTACTGACAGGCAATCTGACACTATCTGAGAGGCGCATGAAAACCACGGGAGCGTGAATCACGTATATATACACATTATTTTGTGCACCGTGCCTCCCTGTAGCAGTATTTCTGCTATAGGGCGGTCAGGAAGCGGTTACAGACGCGGTTGTAAACAATGCAGCCCTCCTCCATGTCGGTGTTTGCCGGTAATCACCGGCCAGAACCCAGTGATTGACACCCGTGACCGGCGCACCCCCTACCTGGAAATGCATAATCACGTATACTGTATATATGTGCGCTAGCCACCGCACCAGCTTGTACTACACTTATGGGACTCGCCACGTCACCAAGTGATACTGCAGTGCTGGTATGTGAAAGATCAGGATGTACTAGGCTACTGGTGCTCGCCATTTCACCAAAAGGTAGCGTGGCACTAGTACTGTAACTCTGCTGCATATGAGAGTCATCAAAATTTACCGGCAAGTGATAATAGAGATCAGGCCTGACTCTGTGAACAGTGCGGTTTTGTGTGGAATGTATCAAGTGACAGTGACCTACTGATACTGCACTTGCTGGGGGAGAAGGGGGGGGGGGTAAGCGTAGGGGCTAAACACAGGTACTGGGTTTGATCCCGTAACGCTGCATTTTTAGGGATACTATACTAATGAGAACACAGGTATAGTGCTAATCTGATCAAAGATATTGATCCCTTCAGACACTATACTAGCAATGGAGGTTTATTGTGTATGAGCATTTCCCTGGCAATCAAGGGGTTAAAAGTGATTACCGGTGTACTGACGGGCAATCTGACGCTATCTGGAAGGGGCGTAAAAACCACGGGAGAGCGAATCACATGTATATGTGATTTTTCGCAGCCGTGCTGCCCTGGTGCTGCGTTACCTTAACTGACAATTGCGCGGTCATGCAACACTGCACCCAAATGAAATTTACATCCTTATTTCCCCACAAATTGAGATTTCTTTCAGTGGTATTTGATCGCCTGTGCGGTTTTTACTTTTTGACCGACAATTTTGAGAGAAAAACAGTATTTTGGACTTTTTGCTATAAAACGTGTCCAGTAAATTTAAAAATCAAATTTCGTCATAAATTTCGGCCAAAATGTATTCTGCGACATGTCTTTGCTAAAAAAAATCCCAATACATGCAAATTAATTGGTTTACGTGAAAGTTATAGCGTTTACAAATGGCGGTATAGATACTGGATTTTATTCTTTGATACTAATAATAGCGGTAATCAGCAACTTATGGCAGGACTGCGGCGGACATTCTGACACTGGGGGGGAACTGACTTGGGATCACTGACATCCCCAGTGACACCAATACAGTGATCAGTGCAAATAAAAGCACTGACACTGTACTAATGGCACTGGGGAGCAAGGGGTTAATGTTAGAAGGCAAAGGGTTAACTATGTGAGGGGAGTGTTTTACTAGGGGGCGGAGGGTGTGTCCTTCACAGTAACACACTGATCCTGAAAGCTGAGCTCAGCAATCCGGAACAGTGTGCTGAAAACTAACAGGGAGGAGATCTCTATTTAAAACAATGCAACTGTGCTCACTGTCAGTGTTTGCCGGCAATTGCCGGGCTCTGGTGGGTAATCATCAGCCGGGACCGGGCGATTGACATCCGCGGCCACGATCGGTACCGCTGGTAGGATGACGTTTATAAACGTGATCCTGCGCACAGGGGCCGCCTTGCTGCGGTATATGTACTGTGGGCGGTCCCCTAGTGGTTAATATATTTATAAAGGAAATAGGGTCTGGGATTAAAAATACCATTTCTGTCTTTGCAGATGACACCAAGCTGTGCAGTGCAATAAAGTCTTAAAAGGTTGTCTCCAATTTACAAGACGACCTCAATGCACTGTTTAACTGGGCAACTATGTGGAAAATGAGGTTTAATATTGATAAATGTAAGGTTATGCACTTGGGGGCTAAGAATATGCATGCATCATACAAACTAGGGGGGTACAACTGGGGGAATCAATGGGGGGGGGGGGATCTGGGAGTTCTGGTAGATCACAAGCTTAATAATGGCATGTAATGCCAAGCTGTGGTTTCTAAAGCGAGCAAAATCCTCTCTTGTATTAAAAGAGGTATAGACTCCAGAGAGAGCGATATCATATTACCCTTGTACAAATCATTAGTAAGACCTCATCTGGAATATGTAGTTCAGTTTTGGGCACCAATTCACAAAAAGAACATTGGGGAACTGGAGAAAGTGAAGGGAAGGGCAACCAAACTGATAAGAGGCATGGAGGAGCTCAACTATGAGGAAAGATTAGAGGAACTGAATTTATTCTCTCTTGAGAAGAGGAGATTAAGGGGGAATATGATCAACATGTATAAATACATCAATGGTTCATATAGTGAACCACCATGACAAATGCTTATGATTGATGAATTAATTCTGCATGTTGAACCAATATTCATTTCAGCCTAATGATATCAATAATATCTTTTAAAGCTTATTTTAAAACTTGGCATGCATGAAACAAACAATATATCACACCAAAGTCTGCTTTAGGCTCCATGCACAGTAGCTTTTAAAAACACCAGTGATCTTGGCAGAAAAAAATGGTAATTTTGAGCGCTTTTTGTACTAGGGTTTAGGAGTGTTTAGCGTTTTTTTTTTCTGCCAGAAAAACACTCTCAAAAACACAAAACAGAGGGGTTTTTCTCTGCCTCTGAATGCGGAGCTTAAACTTTTGCCGCCCGGCCAATGGCCGATTGGCGGCCGGAAAAATCACTAAGCGTTCCGGGTGGACGCAATATGGACGCCATGCGCAGTGGCGCGATCTGTCACCGGCCGTGTACCTCGGACACGGCCGATGACAGATCTGAGTACCAGCCCCCGTTGCCGATACCATGTGACCTGCTGTGACCAATCACAGCAGGTCACATGACAGTTGCATACGATGGATGGCTTCATTCATGCCATCCATTGTATACTAGTGTGCCTAGTTGTGAATGGTCACAGCGATCACATGCACAAGCTGGGCCAATCACAGCCCAGCTGTGTCATGTGATTAGCCGTGGCCAAATCACAGCTAAGCACAAAAAAAAAAAAAACCCTGAATGAATCAATGTCATTCAGGTAAATGTTTGCTTATAGCAAAGTAATTCTTTGCTATAAGCAAATTGTGTAAAAAAAAAAAAAAAAATACTGATCACTTCCCCAAAGTAGTACAATGTTACTATGGTAACATTGTACTACTTTGGTCATAGTGAAATATGAAAAAAAAAGTAATAAAAAATTTAAAATAAACAAAATTAAAAAAATATTATAGTTCTTTTTTCACCAGTCACCAGTCAGTGTTCCTGATCACCGCCATGCCAGTCAGTACTTCAGGATTGATCAATAGTGAGATATATCCCATAGTTTGTGAACTCTATAACTTTCCTACAAACTAAAAAATCCATCCTAATTTGGGTTATTTTCACCAAAGACGTGTAGCAGAATACATCTTGGCCTAAATTTATGAAGAACAATTTATTTGCAAACTTTTATAACAGAAACAAAGAAAAACGCGTTTGTTTTTTTTCTAAATTTTCGGTCTTTTTTTTATTAATTTAGCAAAAAATAAAAACCCCAGTGGTGATTAAATACCACCAAAAGAAAGCTCTAGTTGTGTGAAGAAAATGATAAAATTTTAGTTTGGGTACAATGTTGTATGACCGCGCAATTGTCATTCAAAGTGTGAGAGCGCTGAAACATGAAAAATGGCCTGGGCAGGAAGGGGGTAAAAGTGCCCGGTATGGAAACGGTTAAAGAAAACACCTCTAGACCACCTAATGTGCATGGACACATAGAATAACATTTTTTGCTTCTACAGGCAAAACGCTAAACTCCTCTAGGAGCGGCTTTTTTTTAAGCCAGTGTGCATGGAGCCTTAAAGCGTTATTAAAGGGTAGGTTCACCTCTAGGAGCATGTTACATGATACACCCAGGTCTTGTCTTCCACCACGGCACACTGAATTGTAGTTTCAATGGACCACAAGTGTGCTGATCAGCCCCCTTGTAGACCATTCACACTGCCTACAACTCTGTAACAGATACAGGAGGTATGGGCAACAGAGCTGCAGGTAGTAAGTGCCTGGAATATATAACACAGCAGGCAGCTTGTACTTCTCAATAGACTACGATTACGCTGATCAGCAGGCTTGCAGTCCATTGAATCTTTCTCCAGCTTTCTAAATGAAAGCCTTTATGGAAGAACAGACAGAAAGCTGAAGGGGGAGTTTGCAGCAGCCTGGCATTGCACCTGCTATCAACTGATCTTCTGTGCAATGCTCTGCAGGCTCATGTGGAAAAAAATAATGCAATCCTGCAAATATATGTACATTTATTGGTAAACTTAGTCTTTAAAACCAAAACTATAATATATTGCAGCTTACCAGCCCTGCATTAGTTTTATATTTTTAGGTTTATTTCCTTTTTGGTTTCACCTGGTAATCTACCCAGTAACACACCTCCTATATTAGCATGCCTAGTCACTCTGGATGAAGGAGAAAATGAGATTCCTTTGGACAGCAGCATTGTCAGTCTGTGGGAAGAGTAGTTATGGATGCAATTGCAGATTTAAATACACTAACAAATTGAAGCCAAACTCCAAGGTGTTATAAGCAGTTACAGAAAACAGTTTTTTTTGTTCATTTTGGGATAAAGGTTTTACATAAATAAAAGCTGATCATTGTAGGCAACCCTGTCAGTGGTAAATTGTTTGTTTCAACCCTCTAACTGCTACAACTGCAGGACACCTTGTTCTGTTGAAAAACAGACTAAAGCTGGCCATAGATTAATCATTTATTTTTTCATTCACCCAACAGAAAAAAAAAACAACCCAATTCCCACATCCACCCAATTCCTCCATCCACCGTGCTATTGTGTTCTGACGGCGGGGAGCTTTCTCAGCCGTCAGAATACACCGCTCAGTGCTGCCAGCAATAGCCGGCAACACTGATTGTTTTGGAAAAACCCAACAGGCTGGTTTTACAGAAGTCATTCAGTAGATCAATTTCTGTACAACCAGCCTGCCCATACATGGATACAATGCGCCCATTGTAGGAGGAAGAAGAGGGCAGAGAGGACCCATTATTGAACCTGGCCAAAGTCACTTGGAAATACAAAATAATGTATACTGATTTTTGTTCTTCATTGTAGGGGAGCACCAAAGGGAGACTGCAAATGGGAAGGGTGGGGGTGGCTGTGGGACCCAAGCCTGGACCATACGCTAATTCCATAATGTCTGTATAACTGTCTTGACAGCCTGAAGGAACTTGAAGAGAAAATCACTATAGCCAAATGGGAACGCGACCTTGCCATCAGAGAGAGAAATATCCTATGTAGTGAAAACGAAGCTCTGCAGAACCTAAACACTGAGCTCCAGGCCTTGGTTAGACGGCTACAAGAAACAGTCTTTAAGTCTGACCTAAAGGACAACAGGACTCTCCACTCCCAAGTAATGGACCTTGGCTTCAGCATGGATTACTTACAGGAAAAATCCAGGACATTTTACCCACATACACACTTAGGTCTTGTATAAAGGTGAAACCACGTACCACGGGGAAGTGTGACATCAAATTCAGTGTTGGATTTACAGAACTGAACCCAGAAGCTACATAATCCTTCAAGAACTATACATCAGCATGTTCATTAAACACAACTCTTTTATGCAGGACATATCATGCTTGTGATATTGTGAAACAGATTATTTTCTAACAAATGAATGATTCCTTATTGTACACATGCCACTTGTTATCTTGCTGCTATCAAGAAAAATGACTATATATGCCATTCTGTCAGGTACAAATGTACAACTCAAGGGTGTATAGAAGCCAATGGCTCCTGCTGCTATCAATCTGCCCAGGGAGTAGGGAGACAGCGGCAAGAGCCAATGCTCTCGTGCATATTGCTGGATCAGATCAGCTCAGGTAAGAATAAGGGGGGGCTGGGGGGGGGGGAATTCTGCAGCACAGAAGGTTTTTTTACCTTAATGCATAGAATGAATGTATTATGGTGAAAAACCTTAAGGCTTTAGAACCACTTTAAACAATATTTTTATTCTCCATAATCTATACACAGCCACTACTTAATGGCCCTGTAATCTATTTTTCATTAAATCATTTCTTACTGTGTTTTAATGTCCCTCATGTGCTCCCAAACCTCTCCTTCTCCCACTTTCTTCTATTTGTTTGGAATTAGTCCATTTTGTGAGCCATCAAGAGAGGGTGGCTACACTCCATCATACAGTGGGACCACGAAAAACAAACGTAGCCACCCTCTAACAGGAAGAAGGTATTTTTCTTTATTTAGAGCTTAGGGTCACTTTAAGCTTTACCTAGAAGAACATTTTCACAAAGGAAAGCTCAACTGAGAGTAAAATGTAGGCTGCCTTTTTAACCCGTTCCCGCCCAGCCTATAAGAGAATGACAGGCAAGCAGTACTCTCGTTGGTCCGTGTGGACATCATATGACATCCTCCCACACCACAGCCTAGCATGCACCCTCAGGTCCATGCTGCGGCGAGATCTGTGAACACAGCCAATGACTGATTTGTGTACCAGTCCGTTGCCGGCACCATGTGACTGCTGTGACCAATCACAGCAGGTCACAGGACAACTGTAACAGTGGACGGCTTCCTTTCATGTCATCCATTGTATACAATTGTGTTGTTAGCTGTGATTTGTCACAGTGATCACATGTACAAACTGGGCCAATCACAGCTCATCTGTATCAAGTTATTAGCTGTGATGCCAGTGTTTTATTAAAGAAAAAAAATTAAAATATATACACACACACACTGTATATAAATTTTCCCCGCACAGTCACCATTCAGTGTCCTTGATCGCCACCGCTGTACTGCACTGGTGATATTATGTGAAAAAGAAAAGTAAAGTGTAATTCTTCATTTTCCAAAAAATTACAACCAGGGGCGGACTGACCATTTGGAAACTCGGGCGCTGCCCGAGGTCAGTAGGGGGCCCCATGAGATGCCCCTGGTACCTTTTTCATAGGCTTTTTTGAGTTTGGGCAAGGACACAGGGGCCCCATGATTCCCTATTGCCCAGGGGCCCCATGAGTTGTCAGTCCGCCCCTGATTACAACTTCAAAAAAACTCACCATGCCTTTTACTAAATAGTGCACATAATTGACTTTCCAAAAAGGGGTCATTTGGGGGATATGTGTACTTTCCTGACATTTTTGGGCCTCAAGAAATACGATGGGCCATCAGTACATCAGGACTGATCATTTTTCAGATATATACCATAGTTTGTGGACTCTATAACTTTCCTACAGATTAAATAATATACACTAATTTGGGTTATTTGCACCAAAGAAATGTATTAGAATACACTTTGGCCTATTTTTATAACACAAAGAAAAATCCAATGGTGATTAAATACCACCAAAAGAAAGCTATATTTGTGTGGACAAAATGCTAAAAAAAATTTAGTTTGGGTACAATGTTACATGACTGCGCAATTGTCATTCAAAGTGCGAGTGCCAAAAGCTGAAAATTGGCCTGGGCAGTAAGGAGGTAAAAGTGCCCGGTATTGAAGTGGTTAGTCAACAACTTTTGATTGGACCAAAGACATTCGGTGGGCTGGGACTCCCGGACAAGGCGAAGCATATGGCTGTATCCTGAGTTGGTGCCAGTCTAACTCAGACAAGCTGTTGACACAACTAGAACAGTCCTTTTCGAGCTGACATGCACTGTGGCGCGTCATAGTACTTCATTGAAGCTTCCTGTCAGTATATCTGCTTGCCCGTATGGGATGTACTGACAGATCTGCAGGAGACCTGCATGGTAATCGGCTGATCGCTGGTGCAATGCTTTACAGACTCCTGCAACAAAAAATAATAAATTCACATTTTTTTTAACCTGCAAAAAAATGTGCATTTATTATTTTTTGTGAAATGGTGAACTTATCCTTTAAATGAGACTAGTTTACACCATTGTGGTGCATTAAAAAAAAACCCAGAATGCAGCATTTGTTCACATGTAAAATTCACTGGACCACATAACTGCACAAGAATGCACCGCAAACACAGAAACTAAGTGAAAAAAATATAATGCCTCAAAAATGTACTACTAATGCACTGCAAATGCAACAAAAATGCACCAAATTACCATTTTTGTTAAAGCTGAATATCAATATTTTCATTAGAAATTAATGGAATTATCAATTCCAGCATAGATCACACCTCTGTACCATGCTGCTCAGTTGTTTGCACATCCCCTGACATTTTATCACATTTGATAGGCGTGAGGTGGTGTTGTCCCACTGCCTTCTCATCTTCTCATTTAAACCACCTAAATGCCAGACTACTGCTTTGCAAGCATATACATTGTTTTTCGTTGCGGTGTGGTTGCAGCATGGCTCTGTTCACTAGAATGGGTTGTGTTTGGGAGATAAAATTGCCTGCCGAGCACAACAGAAGGTATTGTTCCTGCCGCAGCCATGAAGCAGACCATTGTAGTTACAGCATGAGTATACCCCCAGCCTCTGCCTCTTCAGCTAAAAAGAGGGAGTGGTTGGGGGAAGGTAAAAACACTGAGCAACCACAAGATTTTACCAACCCCCAGCCACTAGTGTAAACACGTCCTCAAACTTTAATGATTCTAGCATGGTAGTGATCCCTAGCATCTAAGGCCCCATTCAGTTTGTGTAGCAGGAATGCCCTCTCACAGGTTTTATTTTAGCGCATATCATACGTTTCCATGTGTTGTGGATAGGGCAGCCCATGTGTGTTAGTCATGCCAAAGAAGCTCCTACAGTTTTTTGGACTACAAGCTTTGTGCAATTCTTTCGTGTGCATTTTTCCACAATTGCTGCATGTTGTCATTCAACAATCGCAGTAAAATAGCACCACGTTAAAGGTTAAGAGTGAATGGCACTCAAACACGCGGTGCACGTTTTGCTGCACAATTTGGAAACACCCACAATTCCAAATTCCTATGTATGAATGCAGCATTATATCTACTGCAAAAAATGATAGATCTTGTTACGTTTTCACATTTTTTTTGCTCTGATGCACTACATACTAGCCCAGTTTTGCTTCAGTGAAAAAGGACATGTTCTCCTCTGTGTGGGGTAAACAAGCAGACCCAAAAGTGGACTGTATACGCTTGCCTCCCACAAGGGAAAAGTGCAAGTTTTCCACTGTGTGGGGTAAATGTATGCAGACCCAAAAGGGGGATGTATACGCTTGCCTCACGTAGAAGAAAGGGACACTGGAAAAACCGTCTTTACCTCCGATGTAATGCGTATGTGGATAGCAGTAAGAGCTACAAGAGGAATAAAAAAAAAAAAGACAAAAAGGTACCTTTGAAAAAAAAAATGTATTCAAAGAAAAAAACTATTTTGTTAACTGCAGTAAGCAGAAATAATGCAAAAACAACAAAATACATTACACATATTGATCCTGCCATGATGCTTCTCTTTATGGTGATACAAGAAAATCTGATTGCGGATGGTCAAGGCTCATACATTTGTCCATAAACAGCACACAATGACTTGGATTTTGTGGCTGTGGTTCAACAGTGACTCTCTCCTTGTCCTGCAGAAAGTAATGAAGCACACAGCAGGCCAGGACCACTTTGATGGCATTTTCAGCATGTATTGCTGGGCCGATAATTGAAGAATTTTTGCTTCTGGTTGAGACTGTAGCCACTGTATGACCTCATTAGATTTTCTGCCAGTCCAAAGGCCTCATCCGCTACCATGACCAAGGGTAGACTGGGTTCTTCTGTACAAGGTGGAGGCCTGCTGGGTGGAATGTGAAGGCGTCCTTCATGCAGACGACGTCCAAAGGCTGACTGGTGAAAGATACAGGCATTACACTGGCTGCCGTACGCTCCAACATCCACAGCTATGAAGCGTAGGTTGGCATTAGCCAATGCCAGGAGGACCTCAGAGAAATATTTCTTATAACTGAAGTATAGCAATCCAGACTGAGGAGCCTTCTATACCCTGACGTGCTTGCCATCAAGGGCACCGATGCAAATGGGGAACTGGGTCTTCTCCCAAAACGTATTTGCTATAGCTTTCCAGATGTCCTCATTAGGCTCAGATATGACCACTTCCCTAAGCTCCTCCCATAGTGCCAAGCAGGTTTCCCTGGTTACCTTGGACATTGTGGAGACACCCAGTAGAAAATAGTGGTGTAAGGACACAAATGTTTGTCCTGTAGCAAGAAACCTAAAAAATAATAAATAAATATTTTAAAAAATAGAAAACAAAAAAGGGTACTACCCTTATACATGTAAACAAAAAAAGTTGAAAATCAAAAACTAAAATAAATAATTTTAACAAAAAATATATTATCTGTACATTGTTCAATATAACAAAATGTAACATACCCGATTGTCACAAGCAGCTGTTCCTCCAGTGACACACTTGTTCCCCATAAAATACCTAAAGTACCCCATAGAGAGACGTTGGAATATATAGGGATGCTTCCAGAAATGACAAAGGCTGCTTCTCTCCTCCTCCAGCGGTCTCCTTCTCCTCAACCTTCTTAACGCAATCAGCAGGATGGCCTCATCCATTTTCACAACAAGTTCCATTACAGTTATCAAATACTTGCAGATGCTCTCAATTGCTCTCTCTCCAACCAAAATCGCACCGAGAAATGATCATTATATGCATTGTGGGAAATTTGAGAGTGGAAAATAGAAGAGGGCAGTGTTTTTGTTTAAAAACAACGCTTTTAAATGCTAGCGTGGTTAACGCACATTGACGCTTGTACGAAACGCGGCTAAAAGCGCATTTTTATACAGCTTTATCCTGGTGGCAGTACTGACATTCCAGCTTGTTTTTTTAAATGTCCTGTTTGCATGAAAGCTTATGATTAAGAAAAAAATGACATATATCAAACTGTGGGGTTGATTTAAAAAAACTGGAGAGTGCAAAATCTGTTGCAACTGTACATGGTAGCCAATCTGCTTCTAACTTCAGCTTGTTCAATTACACTTTCATAATAAAACCTGGAAGCTGATTGGCATCTATGCAGACTTCACCAATTTTAGTAAATCAACCCCAGTATGTCAGGGAGGTCAGATCATCATTCATGAGATATAACTGCCTCCAGTGGGAACACCAGTAAAGGAACACCTAAAATTAATCCTGTAGTTTGATTATCCTATTGTAAGACAGTCAACAGTTAGTGTGGATGGACATAGCAGACAATGGGCCCAAACACTAGAAAAGCAGAGCAAAATTGAAAAAAAAAAACACTAAAATGTTTGCTTACCCGAGAGAGGAACCCTCTTTGATGACAACTGCTATTATTAATTACTTGCATACTTCAGAATGTTATCTCTGGGAAGTGATGAAATCTGTGATAAAGTGTCATTATAAACTTTTCTTTATTCCAAAATCCTTGCTAGAATTTCCTAACCGGTGATTTCATTGAGATATATTGCTGGGTATTGTGCATGGCTAAATCTATCATGTATCTTTATATATATTTTTGATTTCCTGAAATTGATCTGTGTATGGTGAGATAGTCTGCTAATCTGTTGTGAAGTTGAGGGTTGTTGTTGTCGGTAGAAACTAGAGGGTTATTTTCTCTATTAATATGCTGTAAGCCTATCATCTTTAAGGATGCATTTAAATTGTATTTTATTATTGCCATTTATATCCGAAGTAGTCTCCTCCCTCCCTTCCTTCGGCCGCAGAAGGTAGGGAAACTGCGCTGAGTATTTTGCAAAGCTTTGATTAATCACAGTTTATACATATTTATGGCTTTTCTTGTGTTTAGATTTGGAGTTTGATTTTACTTGCATTTAATTGTTGCCAATTCCTTCGATTGTGTGTATGAACTACAAATCACCAGTCAATTATTATTTATATATATATATATATATATATATATATATATATATATATATACACACACACCCATATATATATATACATACACACACATTTATATATATACACACACATTTATATATATACATACATACACACACACCCATATATATATATACATACACACACATTTATATATATACACACACATACACACACACACACACACACATATATACATACATACAATGAATGGTCTGGTATATAAATTATCTTTATTTACTAATCATATTTGGAGATATTTGTATATCTGGTAAGAAATCTGAATGATTGAATATTATTCCTGAAGTAGTTTTGCCATAACGGCTGGAGGTAATGTGCTGTAGTTCTATATATAAGTCAGACCCCGCCCCTTATATTCATCATTCATATTGCTGGTCACTGTTGTGTTAATCACTATCACTACACCCAATCAATGCCGGTCATGAAGGGGTTAAAATCTCCCAGAGGTGACCTCACTGTAAGGGTTGCCATGGTGGGTTGCCATGGTAACGTGCTCTGGCAGTTTGGAAAGGTCACAGCTGTGAGTCCAGTGGTCAGTGTACAGTTGGGAGGAGACAGAGGAGCACACACCCCTGAGAAGCTCGCGAGATTTCAGATTTGAAAACAAATATCTACGTGAAAATGATCTTTTTGGCATTTTTGCCAATTCTTTGGGCCCTTTGGGTCTCTGGAGGACTGATTACAACATATGTCCTCACCATGGAAAATCATCATTATGATACCGGCATAATATACATAAGGTAAACGTCCATTACAGTTTTATTAGGGAGGAGAGGGGATTTTAGGAACATGTGAATGTAAAGTCTGAGCTCCACACACAGTACAAGACTTTAGGAGGATCAGTAAGGTTTAGGGAATGATACGAGATGCCTGGCTGCCTCTGGCTGTACAATTATGGGGAAGAAGACATGATATATGAGGCTGTGGGGTTGATTTACAAAAACTGGGGGGTGCAAAATCTGTTGCAGCTGTGCATGGTAGCCAATCAGCTTCTAACTTCAGCTTGTTCAATTACGCTTTGACAATAAAACATGGAAGTTGATTGGCTCCTATGCAGAGCTGCACCAATTTTAGTAAATCAACCCCAGTTAGACAAACAAACACTGCTATGGAAATGATTTTGACAGAGAGTCCTCTGCAACACTTTCATTACCTGTTGATCCTGCCAGTAGATTTGTTATATTCCCACTCCCTGTAACAGATCGCACTGTCCAGTGAGCTATAAGAAGCTTCTGTCTCAGCTGCTAAATGTTCAGAACAATTCGTGTTTTAATCAGATTGGATGAACTATTCTAGTTTACAGAGGAGGGTTACAGCCATGACACTGGGACCTGGGGTCACACTAATGCCGGCCATAGACGGTTCGTTTATCGGCCGATTTTCTGTCCGAAAAACAAAATATCTTTCGTTCTGTAAACTGATGTTGCCACCAATGATTGCAAAAATCGTCCGTTTTTCACACATTTTCAAACATAACCGATAAACTAAATGAGGAGGAACCGTGAAAAATCGGCCGATTGTTCTTTCGGACGAAAAATTGGCCGATAAATGAACCATCTATGGCCTGCATTAGTCTAGGTTCACACCTATGCATTTTCCACTGCATTTTGCAGAAACGCACAGTAGTCCATTTAACATGATTTCCTATGGGACAAGTTCACATCTGTGTGGTTTTTTTTGAAAGGGTCAGGGACAAAATGTTGTGTTTTTGGTTCTATAGACTTCAATGGAGAAGCTGCAGAAAAGCATGTAGTGCATTTGTGATGCGTTTTGCGTTTTATTCCGCCCAGCAACAACTTGAAAAAACAAAAGAAAAAAAACACAAACAGCATCAAAAACGCATGTGCAAAACCGCAAAACACACCGCAAAAAGAAAAACTGCATAGGTGTGAACCTAGCAGGATCAACAGACATTTATTAAACATTTATTAACCAGTAAAAAAATAACTTCCACTACCACATTTTCAAGGCTAAAAGGTAATTTTTAAAAATATAACTTCATGATTTGGGATTAGATACACTTTATTACTCTAAATACTTCCCCTGAACAAGCATGTAGTCACCAACAAAAGATGAAGTCAGAATGATCGGAATACTCCTCATCAGAGGCTCTGATATTATTCAAGCCATTGGATTAGTATGGCAGACATACAACTAACATTTTCATCCAAAAAGGTCAACGCACAGAATTCTCTGCGTTTCCCGCAATGCATATATATGAACCTAGGCTTAAAGTTTACTGTAATATATAGATATTACTAGGAATATTAGGTAACAAAGAACAGAAAGGTACTACTAGAGGAAACAATATCATACTGTACTAATATACTAGACTTTGTGTAACATTAACTCACACCTGTTCCCTTTTATTTTACAGCTACACCGGATGCTACGAACCCGAGAAAACCTTGTTCACCCTCATTCTGGCAGTGGCCTGTGCGCTAGGTAAGTGATCATATACAGACTGACCTTCTTTATGAGAGTAGGGTACTTTTCCTGAGTGTAAGTGTAGTATCCACGGGCTTTAGGTGCAAATGTAGCAAGCTTTTTACTTCAGTTCTAAGATCATTTAGGCTCCGTTCACACCTATGCAGGTGCGAGTGTGTTTTAGAGTGTTCTGCTTAGGGCAGCCTGTTCATTTCAATGGGTTGCCCTACATGTGAAAACAATCACACAAACATAGGTGCATGAGTCCTTTCTGATGAAACGGTGCTGTACCACAACACTTGGTCCTTTCTTACCATGCATTCTAGTGTGCAAAAACATGCCGCTAGCAAGGTGCATTCAGGTGTCATTAAGAATTAATGGCAAAACTGATGGCCTGAAGAAAGGGATGCACATTTCTGTGTGCGGCAGGACAGTACACGATTTTGGGCAAATTCCCTCAATGCACAAATGTGAACCTAGTCTTGGAATTCTCTTTAGGCACATTTGAGCTGCAGTTGACCTCCTAATAACCTGCATTTGACCCGCTTCAAGCTGTTTTAGCATTAACATTTTCATCCAGCATAGGTCTGAATGTCATGTTTGTGCTATGACTCGAAGCCTTCGTATCACAGCCCCACCCCCTTACATTATGGTTTCCCCTTTACATCAGTGTCATCAGTTCTCCCTTTTACATTACAGAACCCCCTCTTTACATGACAGCACCCCCCTTTACAATACATTGCCCCCCTTTACATCACAACACTCCTTTACAATACAGCCCACTCTTTACAATACAGTGCCTGCTTTACATCACAGACCCCATTGCATTCAAGTCCCTCCATTTACATCAAAGCACCCCTTTACATCAATGCCTTTTGTCCCGCCTTCACATCACAGCCCCCCTTCTTACATCACAGACCTTCCCCCTCAGGGGCGGACTGACAACTCACGGGGCCCCCGGGCAATAGGGGATCATGGGGCCCCTGTGTCCTTGCCCAAACTCAAAAAAGCCTATGAAAAAAGGTACCAGGGGCATCTCATGGGGCCCCCTACTGACCCCAGGCCCTCGGGCAGTGCCCAAATTTCCAGATGGTCAGTCCGCCCCTGTTCCCCCTTTAAATCAGTATCCACAGCCGTCTTCCTTGTAGCCCAGCCCCATTCACAGCCCCCCTCCTTGTATCTCAGACCCTTTCACAGCCACCTCCCTTGCATCCTAGTCCCCATCAAAGACCCCCTTCTGTGTATTCCAATCCCCTCCAATGCCTTCCTTAATTGCACCCAGTCTTCTTCACAACCCCCCTTCATTGCACCCCAGTCTCCTTAACATCCCCCCTTCCTTGCACCCCAGTCTCCTTAACAGCCCCCCTTCCTTGCACCCCAGTCTCCTTAACAGCCCCCCTTCCTTGCACCCTAGTGTCCTTCACAGCCCCCCTCATTGCACCCCAGTCCCTTTCCTAGTCCGCCCTCCATGCAACCCCAGTCCCTTTCACAGCCCCCCTCCTTCTATTTCAGTCTGCTTCACAGCCCCCCTCCTTGTATCCCAAGCTCCTTCACATCCTCCCTCCTTGCACCCCAGTTCCCTTCACAGCCCCCCTCCTTGTATCCCAGTCTGCTTCACAGCCCCCCCTCCTTGTATCCCAGGCTCCTTCACAGCCCCCCCCCCTTGTATCCCAGGCTCCTTCACAGCCCTCCTCCTTGCACCCTAGTCCCCTTCATAGCCCCCCTTATATCCCAGTCTGATTCACAGCCCCCCTCCTTGTATCCCAGACTCCTTTACAGTCCCCCGCCTTGTATCCCAGGCTCCTTCACACCTCCCCCCCCCCTTGTATCCCAGGCTCCTTCACAGCCCTCCTCCTTGCACCCTAGTCCCCTTCATAGCCCCCCTTATATCCCAGTCTGATTCACAGCCCCCCTCCTTGTATCCCAGACTCCTTTACAGTCCCCCTCCTTGTATCCCAGCCTCCTTCACAACCCCCTTCCTTGTATCCCAGTCTCCTTCACAGCCCCCCTCCTTGTATCCCAGACTCCATCACAGCCCCCCTCCTTGTATCCCAGTCCCCATCACACCCCCCTTCTGTCCCTTTTGTGTATCCCAGTCTCCTTCCCAGCCCCCCTTACTTGCACCCCAGTCTCCTTCAAAGCCCCACTTTCTTGCACCCCAGTCTCCTTCACAGCCCCTCTTCCTGGCACTCCAGTCTACTTTACAGCACCCCTTCCTTGCACCCCAGTCTCCTTCACAACACCCCCTCCTTGCACCCCAGTCTCCTTCACAGCCCCTCTTCCTTGCACCCGTCCCCTTCACAGCCCCCCTCCTTGCACCCCAGTCACCTTCAAAGCCCCCCTCACAGGAGAAGGATTCATCCGGAAGAGGACACCCAGGCTGCTAAGTGGCAAAGCCGCAGTCTGGATAGGTCTGTCATGCGGTTTGTTTTCGGACTGCAGTCTGCCATTTCAGGATAGCTGCTCTAGACCTATATGGCAGTTCTGATGCTAAAAAATCCAACTGATACTGGCCCAATGATTTCTGTTAGGAATGTCACATTATAGGTAGAATTCACAAGGATCTTTATTTCCAGCCATGCAGTGAGCTTGATAGGTGGAAATTGTCACTCACTTTTGTAATGATCTTACATTGGAGAAGATAGTTAAGTGCTGACTTGTTACATCCTATGCACCTGCTAACCTAACAAGAGCTGTTGCCATGCACCGTGGAGTCAACACTCTTCTTTTAAAGCCCAACTCCATGTGAAGTTTTTGTTTGCTTTTTTCCCCATTTTGCTGTAATAGTAGCACACAATTAGCAAAAATATTTAGAATAAGTTAAGCTGTTTAGCCTCAATTGTGCTTCCAAATTTCATGTAAATTCTTTTGTGTTTTGTTTTAGATGCCATCGTCATGTACTGTATGTACGAATACGTCTCCATGCGCTCAGGGAATCGTCATTCCAGGGTGCAGAACAGCATCTTGGCGATCGGATGGATCAGCTGCCTTGGAACACTTTTGGTTGGAAGAAATCCAGTAAGTAAACATAACAAAATTTAAATCACAATAATGCTGATGTATTAGCCACTTCAATACCAGGTGCTTTCACTCCCTTCCTGCCCAGGTCAATTTTCAGCTTTCAGCGCTGTCACACTTTGAATGAAAATTGTGCAGTCATGCAACACTGTACCCAAATGAAATTTTTATCTTTTTTGAGACAGATAGAGCTTTCTCTTGGTGGTATTTAATCACCACTGTGTTCTTTTCTTTTTTTGCTAAGCAAAGGAAAAAAGAACAAAACATTTTTCTTCTTCAACGATGTGCACTGATGCAGCTGCACTGATCATCTGAGCACTGATGATCAGTGCCCTGATTATCAATGTAAACAATGTACTCAGTGTGCCCTGTCAAACTTGTCGGCTATCGACTCTGCTTTCCTCACACAGAGACAGCGTGTCAGAAACGAAATACAGATAACCGGCAAGTCTGTTTACATGTGACCAGCTGTGATTGAACACAGCTGATCACAACTAAAGGACTGGTGTGATTGGTCCTTTACTGCAATCTGTGATCATTTGTGTCCAAAGGACACAGCGGTCACAGAGTGTGCCCGTGACCATGGATGTGCTTCTACAACTGGAGAGTCGCACTGTAGCCATCTCCCGGCTATAGCGCGGTCGGGAAGAATTTATAGTGATTATACTGCAAAATACCTGTGATCACCTTTAGATGGAAGCTGCCATGCTTGGATTGTGTCTCTACATAACCAGAAAAGTGGAGATTCAGTGGACCAACACATTGAGCGAGGTTACTGCTTTGGAGCGATTATGCATCCCTATAGTCAGAAAACAGTTGCTTCCCTCAGAAGCTTTTCTCATAGGCATTTTGCCTTGTGACAGATTCCCTTTAAAATGTCAACATGCAGATTATTTTTGGCTGAACATCATTTTGACATAAAACCTGTGAAATAACCTACATTCTGACACACAATAGCTTATTTATTAAAGTGGTAGTAAACTCTCATTTATAACGCGGACCTACCAGGAAGCTTACAAGTCTTCCCTGTAGGTACAATGAACATCTCCTAAACTTGCACTGTTTAGGAGATATTCATCATTTCAGCAGCCAGTGAAGTCACGCACACTGCACTCTACATTGAGGGCACACTGGGCGTGCTGTCAATTCAGAGCACTGTGCCAGGATTGTGACTCCTGTGTGCATGAGCAGGAGTGAACCTTGTGTGCATGGCAGCAGTGACAGCACGCCACTGAAGGGCTTTGTTTAAAAGATAAATCTGCCATAATGTGCTAGTATGCATACTAGCACATTATGGCATTAACCTGCAGGGGATCGGCTGATTTTATATTTTTTTTTGGTTTTATGACTTTACTTCCACTTTAAGAGAGTTGAGAGAGCAATGATTACATGTAGAGTGCAGCATTTGGTAATAACCAATCAGAATCCAGCTTACATTAGCCTTAACCAGTCATAGCTCTGATAGCTGCAAACCTATAAAATGATGAAATCTGACCCAGCAATGAAAGACATTTGAGCAGAGCTTCCAGGTTATTGCCTTTATTATGCTTACTTTATGGTGCAACTCCAGCTAAAACAAATGTCTCCATTGTTTAGATCCCTCCTTTTCACCCCATTGGGTACACAGACATGTATAGTATTCTCTGTAGTGAAGCTGGAATTTGTGATCTTCTGAATGTTGTCAGGGTTCCTGTTTGGTAAAACTACTTACTACCTGTGCAAACATGGGGAGAGGATGTAAGGAAATCACCAATGTGGGATATAGACAGCAGTATAAACACCACAGAGGTTCTAACACATCCATCCCCACTCCACACCACAAAAAAAAAAAAAAAGTTCAAGTCCATCCCAACCTGAAACATCAGCTTTTTGAATAGTTATTGGAATTTCAACTGTTTCTTCATTTTATAATATTTATGATTATTGCATGAGCTGGAATGTAATTTGCGTATTTTTTGTTATTCTAGGTGAATGCCAGACCTGTACTACATTGTATCGGAACGGTCATGGCGTTTGTAGGAGCACTGATATACAACATCTGGATGGCTAAAGATCAGTTTAAGCTCAAGATCAGCAGCCGACGCATGTTCTACACAAGGATTGCTAACGCCATCATAACAACTATCTGTATATCAATCCTTTTTATTTGTCATTTACATTTTATCTGCTCCTCCAGTCAATGTCAACAGGTATGTAACATTTGGTGTATACTTCAGAACGGTTTACTCCCTATACAAATCAATGGGATCACAAAAGCAGAAAGCAGAATGAGGGTTCATTCACACAGCCCATACAATAAAATGTTCCATTTTCTCATGCGTTCAGCTACCAGTGTTGCCCTGCACTTAGCTGCAGGAAAATGCAGCAAAGTAGACTGGTTGTCTCAGTCAGGTTTCAGATGACTTCTCCTAATGGAAGGCAGAATGTAAAATCTGACAACTTTCACTTTTCACTAGTTCTCCTTTTCTAAAACCCATTTCAGTGGCATTTAATGGGCTATGGGCCTCTAGTAGAGCAAATTCTAAGCGCTTAGGTTCTGGGACTTCGTACAATGAAAGTCAATGCAGGTGTGATTTGAGCAGTATTATTGGCCAAGTTATGCTGCAGTAAGGGTTGAAAAACTGGCTGTGTAGTTTAACAGGAGCGCTTGAATCACAAAACTGGCTTTGTAGGTAAAACAGTAGTAGTGCTTTAAGTAGCATTGGTATGGAGTCCACTGACTGTTTATCATGAGTAAAGAAGAAGCATTAACCTGTGCGGTGCGATTCCTGTCCAAATCGCATGCGGTTTCCTCACTGCTCCTGTGTGAACCCAGGCTTGTCATAGTGATTTCCGCCTAGGTTCACACAGGAGAGGTGAGGGAAACCACATGCAATTCGGACAGGAATCGCACCGCATTCATGTTCAAACTGCATGCCATTCTTTGCAGTGCAATTTGCTCACAGTCCTTTTGTATGGATGCAAATCACACCGCAAAGTATCAGTTTCAGGTATTGGAAGCATTTTCACGAGTACAAGCACTCTTGAAAAATACTCGGCATCGGTGCATCCCTAATTGTCAGTTTGGTAAAAACAGAACCTCTTGCACATACTACCATTCTGTAAATAATGGACCCTCATCATTTCTTAAAGTTCTGAAAGGCTTTCATTTCATATGATTCAACAACAAAAAAAACTGAATTTATAACACTTTTTGTATTGTTTTTAGATTTTGCACAACACTGCTGTCATTGCAGAGTGGATTGGAGCCTTCACCCTCGTCATCAACAATCTCAGCTACTGTAAGGATCTTAAGGTCAGTATTTTCCATCCATATATGTCCATTGCATTGCAGATGCTTATTTTAAACACCTAATGTTTAGCACAGAGGCATCAGTAAATGTAAAATATTACAACACGTTTTAACACATTGTATTTTCTCATACAGGATTTTCAACCTACAAGCCAACATAGTATTACGGTATACTGGGGTATAGAGGTTTCTGACACAGACTGTGTGAACATGAGGGTTCAAACGTATAGACTCAGGGATGATCCAAGTCAATAATTGGATCATGCCCGTCCTCATTATTAGCAGAGAGAAGAAAGGCCACCTGCCCTGACCTATGCCTGGATAATGGATCTCACCACGGATTGCTGCCTACCTCGACCTTTGCCTGGATAATGGATCACGTCACAGATTGCCGCCTGGATAATGGATCACACCACAGATTGATGCCTGCCTTGACCTTTGCCTGGATAATGGATCGCACCACGGCTTACCTCGACCTTTGCCTGGATAATGGATCACGCTACAAATTGCTGCCTGCCTCGACCTTTGCCTGGACAATGGATTGCACCACAGATTGCTGCCTACCTCAACCTTTGCCTGGATAATAGATCACGCCACAGATCGATTCCTGCCTTGACCTTTGCCTGAATAATAGATCACACCACAGATTGTGGTCTACCTTGACCTTTGCCTGGATAACAGATCACGTCACGAATTGCCGCCTGGAAAATGGATCACACCACAGATTGATGCCTGCCTTGAACCTTGCCTGGATAATGGATCATGCCACAGATTGATGCCTGCCTTGACCTTTGCCTGGATAATGGATCACACCATGGATTGCTGCCTACCTCGACCTTTGCCTGGCTAATGGATCACGCCACAGATTGCCGCCTAGATAATGGATCACGCCACAGATTGATGCCTGCCTTGACCTTTCGCTGGATAACAGATCACACCTCTCCCTTTCCTCCCCCTCTCTACCCCCCTGTCATCTTTCCCTTCCCCCTCTTTCACCCCCTCCCTACCCCCCTTTCCTCTTCCCCTCCCCCCTCTCTCAACAGGAGGAGGGAGGGAAAAATAGAGGGGAAAGGTAGAGATCACCCCCTTCTTAACCCCCCTCCCTCTCTTCTTCTCCTTCCCACTTCTTCCCCTCCTTTCTCTCTCTTCCCTTGCTCTGCCCTCTCTCTCCCACCCCTTCCCTTCCTCTTCTCTGTCTCTCCCCCATCTTCTCTTTTCCTCACCCTCTCTCCCCCTCAGCAGGAGGAGGGAGTGGGAGGGGTAGAGATGGGGGAGGTGGGACAGCAAGGGGGTGGGAAAAAAAAAGAGGATGTCTCAGTGTTTGCTGATGATACAAAGCTAAGCAGGGCAATAGCTGCGTAACAAAATACAGAAACTTTACAAAGACTCCTTGATAAAAAAGGGAAGTCAGCAGCTATGTGGCAGACAAGAGTTAATACTGAAAAATGTAAGGTAATGTGCTTGGGAGCAAAACATGAATGCTCATGAATACTCACTAGTGGGCAAATGTATAGGAGGAAAAATGTGCACAGGGGTGCTGTGAGGCTGGGGGACCTAACCAATGGTCTGAGAGAGAGAGAGAGAGGGAGAGAAGGAGGAGGAGAGCGAGGAGGAGGTAGATAAAGAGGGAAAAGGGGGTAAACAAGGGAATTCTTCGGGAGAGAGAGGGGGGAGAGAGAGGGGGGGGAGGGGGAAGAGAGAGGGGTGGGGGAGAGAGAGGGGGGGAAAGGAGAGAGGGGGGAAGAGAGAGGGGGAAGAGAGAGAGGGGGAGGAGGGAAAGGGGGAGAAGGAGGGAAAGGGGGGGGAGAGGAGGTAGAAGGAGGAATAGAAATGGGGAAGGTAGGGAGCGAGGAGGAGGGACAGTAAGGGGGTGGGAGAGAAGAGGAGAGCAAGAGGAGGGAAAGAGTGAGAGGAGGGGGAAGAAGCAAGAATAGAATAAGGGGGAGGAGGAGAGAGGGGTTGGGGGGAGAAAGAGAGGGAAGAGGGGGAGAAAGAGAGTAGGGAGGTGAAGGAGTGGATGAGAAAGAGGGAGAGAGAGGAGAAGGGAGATGGGCACAGAGAAGGGAGGCGATGAGGGAGAGAGAAGGGGAGGGAGAGGAGGTAAGAACTGGAAGCGGAGAGAGAGAGAAGGGGAGGGAGAGAGAACTCCCTTGTTTACCCCCTTTCCTCTCTTTATCTCCCTCCTCCTCGCTCTTCCCCTCCTCTCCCTAGCTCCTTCCCCTTCACTCTTCTCCTCTCTCTAATACACTTTTGGTTAGGTCCCCCAGCCTCACAGCACCCCTGTGCACATCCTTCCTGAAGATTGGTGATCAAAACTGATTGGCATGTAAATTGGTAGAATTATATTATGGCATTGCATGCTATAGCGGAGTCTGTGGTCGACTGGGATCCCCAGACCCTTTTCCATCTTTGATTCCCCTATAGATTCTCCGCCAAGTCAGTAATGTGGATTTATTTTTTTTACTCCCAAGCACATTACTTTTCATTGTCAGTAATAAGGCTCATTTACACTTGCTTTTTCTCATGTGTTTTTGATGATTCTTAAAAGTATGCTATATTGCATAAAGTTGCTATACTTTGTTCTGAAGTTATTTCCCTGCCTAACTTTGAAAACTCAGCAAACTCTGAGACTGAACTATTTATGGGCAGCACAGTGGCTAAGTGGTTAATGTGACGAACGCAAGATCGCTGCCACCAATATGCGACGATCCCACGATCGCGGTCACCAATATGTGACGGGCGCGGCGTCAGACCCCAGCCCCTCTCACCAAACTCGTGACCGAAGCACTAGCCAATCTAAAACCGCGCTGTCACGTGCGTAACAATGCCACACCCAGCTGCACCCTGCACAACGATTTTACAGCTAATTGGACCACAATCGATGTACCGATGTGCCTGAATGCGATTGTTACTGGGTCAGGTTAATTATGCAATTAACCCTTCACACTGACACCACCACCTTTTGTACAGAGAAAGAGGAAACTCGGCGATATCAGCTATAACACTATAATGATTGAAATAATCATCTGCAAAACGCGGTCACCGCAGGCTGGTTATACAGAGGGTTAAACAAACACGGTAGCGCTCTTTTAGAGGCAGGAATTCGTAAATTGCAATAAAGAGCTATGGAAACAGTTCAACAATTTCAGAAGGAAAGATTTATTACTAAAAGGTCAAACGGGTGCAATAAAAATATTTACAGAAAAAGATGTAACTAATTATATATTTATAAATACACAGTTGTGTTCAAAATAATAGCAGTCAGACATCACTAACCTGATCAATCACTGTTTTTGGTAGAAATGATATTTCTACATGGCAAATAATTTACTAGCAGGTGTAGTAGAGTAATAGAAATCCAACAGACCCAACAGTCATGACATGCATGCTGCTGATTCTGTGTAATTGAATCACTAATTGAAAGGGGCATGTTCAAAATAATAGCAGTGTGGAGTTCTATTAGTGAGGTCATTCATTCTTTGAAAAACAGGTGGCAATTATTGCCCTTATTTAAGGAAGGAAGGCAGCAAATGTTGTACATGCTGGTTACAGTGCATTTCTCTCTGAAATTCTGAGGAAAATGGGTGGTTCCAGACATTGTTCAGAAGAACAGCGTACCTTGATTAAAAAGTTGATTGGAGAGGGGAAAACATATAAAGAAGTGCAGAAAATGATACGCTGCTCAGCTAAAATGATCGCAAATGCTTTAAAATGGCAACCAAAACCTGAAAGACGTGGAAGAAAGCGAAAAACTACCATTCGAATGGATAGAAGAATAGCCAAAATGGCAAGGACTCTGCCAACAATCAGCTCCAGGAAGATCAAAGAAGGTGTAAAGTTCCCTGTGAGGACTGTTACAATTAGAAGACGCCTATGTGAAGCCAAGCTATCTGCAAGAAGCCCCCGCAAAGTCCCACTGTTGAAAAAAAGACATGCTGCAGAGGTTACAATTTGCCAAAGAGCACATTGACTGGCCTAAAGAGAAATGGCGCAACATTTTGTGGACTGATGAAAGTAAGATTGTTCTTTTTGGGTCTAGTGGCCGGAGACAGTTTGTCAGACGACCCCCAAACACTGAATTCAAACCACAGTACACTGTGAACACAGTGAAGCATGGTTGCGCAAACATCATGATATGGGGATGTTTCTCATACTACGGTGTTGGGCCTATTTATCGCATACCAGGGATCATGGATCAGTTTGAATACATCAGAATACTTGAAGAGGTCATGCTGCCTTATGCTGAAGAGGAAGTGCCCTTGAAATGGGTATTCCAACAAGACAACGACCCCAAACACACCAGTAAACGTGCAACATCTTGCTTCCAGACCAACAAGATTGACGTTATGGAGTGGCCAGCCTAATCCCTGGATCTTAATCCAATAGAAAACTTGTGGGGTGACATAAAAAATGAACAGTCTACTATTCACTTTTCTAGAGGAACAACACAAATTTGATATATTTTTCATCATGTTTTGATTTGGAATAGAATGTGTAGTGTTCCCAATGCATTTGTGTGTATGGAAATAAAAGCTATTAGAAGGATTTTGAGCTTTATTCACTTTTTTCAACACACTGCTATTATTTTGAACACAACTGTATATATATGTATGTATGTATGTATGTATAATAATAATAATAATATATATAAATATACAGAGAACAACAGCACAGCAAAGAGATAACAGAGGGAGGTGAAAGGGTTAAGGTACTTGCCAAAGTCCTGGGTTAGCAGATCAAGTTTCCGAGCGAAAGGGCACGAATCTCCCCGGGTGGTGCTGATGTTAAAATGGGAGACGTCTTCAACTTACTTTCTTAGGCCTGACAGCCCATTTTGTAGTCCCCCAGCAGGGGGTGTCTCTAAAGTCAAGGACCAATACCCTGTTTAGGGCGTGGAGGTCTGGGCGTAGCCTTAACTAGAACCAAAATCTTGTGTAGTTCATATTTTGGCTCATAACTTTTCCTATGCACAAGTGACACTCCACCCGCGGATAGATTATGATGCAGACACGTCTGAGGATTGATTAGATATGAATTATGAAATTATACACTGAATGGTTCCCAAGATCTACTTTTCTGCTTTCCTATCTATTAGAGACTAGGAGAGTGAACCATCAAATTGTTCGTCTCCTCTTAGCCAATCTGACGATATGTCTGGTTTTTTTGTAAGTCTCTCATATTCTAAGATATGAGACATAGGGGAAAAATGGATTTTGAAAACAGTTTATCTGATTCGTGCTTCGTTGGAATGCCTTGAACTCCTGGGAAAGCTTGCCTTATCTTATACGAGGTGTTATATGGTACACCTCACCCAGACAGCCAGGCACCTAGCTCAAAAATGTTTTATAGCTCTGGGGATCCCTGCTGTGCTAGCCTGCCAGTGACACACAACCAGCACACACACACTGGCCAAATGTCTCTGTGCCTCTCAGAGAGGGAGGGGGAGGGAGTGAGGGGAGAAAATAGAGATTCTTAACAAAATGGAGGCTGCGTCCTGCCTCTGGTGCGCACGTTCGCGACAGTTAGCACTTCCGCCTGGCAGTACTAGCGTTGTCGGTTCGAATCCCAACCACGGCGCCACCTGCCTGGAGTTTGCATGTTCTCCCTGTGCCTGCATGGGTTTCCTTCGGGTACTCCAGTTTCCTCTCACACTCCAAAGACATGCTGGTAGGTTAAATAGATCTTGTCTAAATTGGCCCTAGTATGTGTATGAATGAATGGGAGTTTGGGACTGATGTGAATGTACACAGGGATGTTGAATTCCTACCACCCGACGCCCGGGACTTTTAGTTCCGGGCAGGTAGTTTTTTTCTACCTTTAGCCCTGGTGCGGGCAAGCAGCGGGCTGACCTGTCAGGTGGAAATATTCGGCAGCAGCGCTGACGCCGATTGCTTCCACACAGTGCCAGTCTCACCGCGCCCCTTGAGGGTTAGGGACTGATGTGAATGTACACAGGGATGTTGAATTCCTACCACCCGACGCCTGGGACATGTAGTTCCAGGCAGGTCGTTTTTTTCTACCTGTAGCCCTGCTGCGGGCAAGCAGTGGGCTGACCTGTCAGGTGGAAGCATTCGGTGGCAGCGTTGACACCAATTGCTTCCACGCAATGCCAGTCTCTCTGCGCTGTAGGCATCATCCTGGTATAACCAAAGTCCAGTGATGTACCAGTACGTTGCTGGTCCTTGATGGGTATATATGCTGAATGAAAAAAAAAGAAGAAATCTCTGCCAGAAAAAGTGGGTGGTATGCCATTAGAATATACCGCCCTGCATCCACCCACTTTTAATGGTGAGCACACATTAGGTCGCACGGTGCCAGTTGCGCCAATTCCAAGATTGTACAAATGTCTAAATAGTGACACGCTTGAATAAAAATTGTACACATATAATTGGTACGCCATATGGAAAAAGGATGACACCAAGTCCCAAACTATCTTGCCACTGCTCCTCATGTAGTCTAAGCATCCGGTGGGCTCCACGTGAGTACATTTTCCCTCGTAATTTCGAAACTTATATGTATAGCCTGTTGCCCTCTCGCAGGTCTTATACATCTTGACCCCATATCTGGCACGCTTGGTGGGGAGAAATTGTTTGAATGCAAGACGGCCAGAAAAATTAATGAGGGACTCATCAACGCAGATTTTTTTTGCTGGGGAGAATAGAATAGACATCTGCAAATTTTTGGTTAAGATGATTTACAAGGGGACGAATTTTGTGGAGCTGGTCAAATTCAGGGTCACCCCGAGGACGATAGACTGTGTTGTCGTTGAAATGCCTAAAACACATTATACTCTTATATCTATGCCTGGCCATGGCGGCAGCAGAGAACACGAGCATATGATGAATCGGGTCTGTGGACCAATACAACCGCAATTAATTTTTTTTTAGTAATGCCCATGTTGAGGGTTAGGCTCCAAAAAAATTTAAATTTGGAAACCGTAATGGGTTTCCATGCAGATGGTCTGGCAAGGTTTGAATTTGGGTTTGCGGCGATAAATTGTTGTGCGTATAAATTGCTTTGATCCACAACCCATGCATACAGATCTTCCGTGAAAAACAGCTCCAAAAAATCAAGGGGAGTTAACTTTGCTGTTTCCACCTGAATTCTGGGTTGGGCAGTGAATGGGGAAAGTACAGGTGCTGATTATGCGAACACTGCAGTTTTGTGTGCAATGTATCAAGTGACAGTGACCTACTGACACTGCACTTGCTGGGTGCGAAGGGGGGGGTGTAAGCATAGTGGCTAAACGCAGGTGCCAGGACTGATCCCGCTAACACTGTGTTTTTGGGGACACTATATTAATGTGAACACTGTTATAGTGCTGATCTGATCCAAGATATTTATCCGTTCAGACACTATAATAGCAATGGAAGTGTATTGTGCATGAGCGTGTTCCTGGCAATCAAGGGGTTAAATGTGATTACTGGTGTACTGACGGGCAATCTGACACTATCTGGGAGGCGCATGAAAATCACGGGAGCGTGAATCACGTATATATACACACATTATTTTGTGCACCGTGCCTCCCTGTAGCAGTATGTCTGCTATAGGGCGGTCAGGAAGCGGTTACAAACGCGGTTGTAAACAATGCCGCCCTCCTCCATGTCGGTGTGTGCCGGTAATCACCGGGCGCCGGCGGGTAATCACTGGCCAGAACCCAGTGATTGACACCTGTGACCGGCGCACCCCCTACCTGGAAATGCATAATCACGTATATATATGTGCGCTAGCCACCGCACCAGCTTGTACTACACTTATGGGACTCGCCACGTCACCAAGTGATACTGCAGTGCTGGTATGTGAAAGATCAGGATGTACTAGGCTACTGGTGCTCGCCATTTCACCAAAAGGTAGCGTGGCACTAGTACTGTAACTCTGCTGCATATGAGAGTCATCAAAATTTACAGGCAAGTGATAATAGAGATCAGGCCTGACTCTGTGAACAGTGCGGTTTTGTGTGGAATGTATCAAGTGACAGTGACTTACTGGTACTGCACTTGCTGGGGGAGAGGGGGGGGGCAAGCGTAGGGGCTAAACACAGGTACTGGGTTGATCCCGTAACGCTGCATTTTTAGGGATACTATACTAATGAGAACACTGGTATAGTGCTAATCTGATCAAAGATATTGATCCCTTCAGACACTATACTAGCAATGGAGGTTTATTGTGTATGAGCATTTCCCTGGCAATCAAGGGGTTAAAAGTGATTACCGGTGTACTGACGGGCAATCTGACGCTATCTGGAAGGGGCGTAAAAACCACGGGAGAGCGAATCACATGTATATATAAATATATGTAATTTTTCGCACCCGTGCTGCGTTACCTTAACTGACAATTGCGCGGTCATGCAACGCTGCACCCAAATGAAATTTACATCCTTATTTCCCCACAAATTGAGATTTCTTTCAGTGGTATTTGATCGCCTGTGCGTTTTTTATTTTTTGACCGACAATTTTGAGAAAAAAAAACTGTATTTTGGACTTTTTGCTATAAAACATGTCCAGTAAATTTAAAAATCAAATTTCGTCATAAATTTCGGCCAAAATGTATTCTGCGACATGTCTTTGCTAAACAAAAATGCCAATACATGTAAATTAATTGGTTTACGTGAAAGTTATAGCGTTTACAAATGGCGGTATAGATACTGGATTTTATTCTTTGATACGAATAATAGCGGTAATCAGCAACTTATGGCAGGACTGCGGCGGACATTCTGACACTGGGGGGGAACTGACTTGGGATCACTGACATCCCCAGTGACACCAATACAGTGATCAGTGCAAATAAAAGCACTGACTCTGTACTAATGGCACTGGGGAGGAAGGGGTTAATGTTAGAAGGCAAAGGGTTAACTATGTGAGGGGAGTGTTTTACTAGGGGGCGGAGGGTGTGTTCTTCACAGTAACACACTGATCCTGAAAGCTGAGCTCAGCAATCCGGAACAGTGTGCTGAAAACTAACAGGGAGGAGATCTCTATTTAAAACAATGCAACTGTGCTCACTGTCAGTGTTTGCCGGCAATTGCCGGGCTCTGGTGGGTAATCACCGGCCGGAACCCGGCAATTGACATCCGCGGCCGCGATCGCTACCGCTGGTAGGATGACGTTTATAGGGGCCGCCTTGCTGCGGTATATGTACTGTGGGCGGTCCCCTAGTGGTTAATATATTTATAAAGGAAATAGGGTCTGGGATTAAAAATACCATTTCTGTCTTTGCAGATGACACCAAGCTGTGCAGTGCAATAAAGTCTTAAAAGGATGTCTCCAATTTACAAGACGACCTCAATGCACTGTTTAACTGGGCAACTATGTGGAAAATGAGGTTTAATATTGATAAATGTAAGGTTATGCACTTGGGGGCTAAGAATATGCATGCATCATACAAACTAGGGGGGTACAACTGGGGGAATCAATGGGGGGGGGGGGGATCTGGGAGTTCTGGTAGATCACAAGCTTAATAATGGCATGTAATGCCAAGCTGTGGTTTCTAAAGCGAGCAAAATCCTCTCTTGTATTAAAAGAGGTATAGACTCCAGAGAGAGAGATATCATATTACCCCTGTACAAATCATTAGTAAGACCTCATCTGGAATATGCAGTTCAGTTTTGGGCACCAATTCACAAAAAGAACATTGGGGAACTGGAGAAAGTGAAGGGAAGGGCAACCAAACTGATAAGAGGCATGGAGGAGATCAGCTATGAGGAAAGATTAGAGGAACTGAATTTATTCCCTCTTGAGAAGAGGAGATTAAGGGGGAATATGATCAACATGTATAATACATCAGTGGTTCATATAGTGAACTCGGTGTAGAGCTATTCACCCTAAGGTCATCACAGAGGACAAGGGGACACTCTTATGTCTGGAGGAAAAGAGATTTACCGTATTTTTCGCCGTATAAGACGCACTTTTTCTTCCCCAAAACTGGGGGGGAAATGTCAGTGCGTCTTATAGAGCGAATATGGAGCGGCCGGTCCGGTATTTCCACCGCGGCCATGTCAGAATACCGGGCCGGCCGCTCAGCTCTGCAGCGGGACCTTACCTGTTCCTCTATCCAGCGGCGCGCTGTCTTCCCGGCTTCTGTAGTGTGGGCACTGGGCATGACAGCCGGGTGCCAAGTGCGCATGCGCAAGAAGCGGTGCTTTTTGTGAATGGTAAGGCGGTACCTGGGACACATGACAGATCCCAGAAGCCGCCGGACCAATCACAAAGCGCAAATGCTTCTCGCTCATGCGCACTGGGCACCCGGCTGTCATGCCGAGCGCCATTACAGAAGCCGGGAAGACAGCGCACGGCTGGATCGAGGAACAGGTAAGCTCAAACAAAACTCTGCGGAAGTAAGAGCGGGTACCTGTCAAATTCAGGTACCCGCTCCCCACCTCCCCAAAGGTCAGCATTCACAGGGATGACCAGTCTCTGGTCATCCCTGTGCTGTCCGCAGTCTCTGGTCATCCCTGTGCTGTCCGCAGTCTCTGGTCATCCCTGTGCTGTCCGCAGTCTCTGGTCATCCCTGTGCTGTCCGCAGTCTCTGGTCATCCCTGTGCTGTCCGCAGTCTCTGGTCATCCCTGTGCTGTCCGCAGTCTCTGGTCATCTCCTGTACTGTGTCCGCAGTCTCTGGTCATCTCCTGTACTGTGTCCGCAGTCTCTGGTCATCTCCCGTACTGTGTCCGCAGTCCATTAGTTCAGAATTTTTTTTTCCTGTTTTCTGCCTCTAAAACCTAGGTGCGTCTTATGGTCAGGTGCGTCTTATACGGCGAAAAATACGGTAATCTCCAAATATGGAAAGGTTTCTTCAAAGTAATAGCTGTGGAAATGTGGAATAGACTCCCTCAAGAGTTGGTTCTGGCCAGCTCAGTGCATAGCTTTAAAAAAAGACCTGGATTGTTTCTTAGATACACACAATATAACTCAATACTAACATTTATAGCTAAAGTTGATCAAGAGAATATCCAATTGCCTCTCAGGATATCAGGAAGAAATTTTTTCCCCTGCAGGAGCAAATTAGATTATGTTTTATTGTCTTCCTCTGGATCAACTGTGGGTATGGGATCATAACTTTTTTTTTTATTTTCGGTTGAGCTGAATGGACTTTTTTTTTTTTTTCAGCTGGACTAACTGCGTAACTATGTAACCTTCATACGTAAATAAATCAGTTAACAGAGTGCAGGGATATGGGGGGGCGGGATCTGGGGGGCAGAACTCTCCCTGTTCACACTAGTCGGCATATTTAACTGGGCGGAATTGAATGCCAATTGTGATCCATTCAATCCCGCCCAGCATTTCCACAAACACTAAAGGAAGGTCTTTCCTTCCAAGAGAAAGCAGCGATCTGGGGGTGGGATCTGAAAGGGAGGGATGTTCCCTCTATTACATGGAGCAGCAAAGGATTTAGCTGGGCGGAACTGAATGCGAATTGGGATCTATTCAATCCCAGCATCAGCACAGCTATCTTTCAGAGCAGGCAGAATAAATTTTGTGAAGGCGTTTCCTTCCTGAATAATGATTTGATCTGTGAGGTGGGATTTGGGAGGTTTGGTCTCTTTGTGTAGGCACAACTGGGTGGGTTGAATGCTAATTGGGATGTATTCAAGCTCACCCACCATCTGAGCTGTGATGGAAATTACATCATTTACAGAGTCAGAAAGACTACAAAGGGGAGTGCACAGACTCTAGTCACTGCAGGAAGCGGCTATGACACAACAAAGTCACTCAGTAGGATATGTAGAGTGTCACATGACACAAAGTATTAAAGGAGAAGTTAACCTTTGGGAACATATTACATGTTTCACCAGTTTTCAGGGTGGAACATGTAACATATTTCCACTGCAGCTGCCACTGCCTGATCCCCCCTCCCTGTGACAGTAGTACGGGGAGAAGTTCCCTGTACTAGCTGTCAGTTTTTTAAATCAGAGTTTTGTGAATGAATGAACTACAAGTACTGACATCGGATGATAGCTTGTAATTCTCAATGAACTACCATGGCACTGTGGAGCGCTGTGGTAGTTCACTCAGTTTTCCTTAAACTGTCTGCTCGTACGAGAACACAGACTAAACTGACAGTTTGCTGGAGACCTGCATGGCACCAGCGATCTGCAGATCGCTGCTGCAATGCTTTACATCTTCTGATCCTCTTTTATGGGGCCAATATGTTCTGACCTATATTTTTTACTATTAATAGATTTGAAAAAGTTTAGTTTATTTGTTTTTTTCACATTCTTACATTCCTCAGCAAAGTGTTTCTAGCGATCTATTTTAGGTGATCGCACTTTTGCATTTTCTATTGCACTCTTTGTAGTTTTGGAATGTTCATGATGACCCTTCAGCCTTATATTATATTATTTAGTCACCCTGGTTTACCTTTTTCTTCTTTCTTAAATTCTTTAAGTTTTTAAAAGTACAAAAGAGATGAGGACATCAGAAATAAACATCAAAACTAGGCCCTACACCAATTGAAAATGCATGTAAAAGCATAAAAGAAAAAAAAAAAAAGGGAAGAACTAGCACCAAAAGTTAACTATTGTCACCCACATGACACCTATGTCAAGTAGGCAGATAGGGCATGTGGATGGGTATGCTCCAGTAATAAACAATTAGAAATGGATGCCATGTGAGTGAAAGGTATAATACGTTCCTTTTGTTGGTCTGACGAACTGATGCCCAGGTCAGTTTCCCTTCTAGACATATAAGAAGGGGTCTGGTTGGTGGCAGGGAGGGCAAGCATTTTAATTGACAGTGAATGGCCATGTTTAATTGGGGTGGTGGAAATGAAAGGCTTTTTAAAACTCATGGGGAGGAGGTAGTGGAGAAGATGGTCTCCCAAGACTAGAGAGAAAGTGGCTTAGCTGCAGCATGCTCTAAAATGAAAGGGGGGGGGGGGGGTCAGTCATGGTTTGCAGTTGTTGCAAAGATCTAAAACTTGTTGCCGTAGGGAAGATCTCGAAGCAAGATTAATTGGCTTCAGTGAAAGGTTTATCCCAGTGTTTCCCATCCTTTTTCAATCAAGGCACCCTTTAAAGTCTAGCACAATTTTTGAGGCACCTGTTACAAAATGTAAAAACTAAACTAATAGTTTCACAGAATGCAGCAACATCTGCACATGTAGGACATCCAACATCAGAGGTGATTTATTCTTTAAAAGTAAATACACCTTTGCACACTGGTACTTACTAGTATTCCATAGTTTCTCTTCTCCCTCAGTCTCTCTCCATCACTCAGGTAATATGACCCCAGTGATGATGGAGAGGAGAAAGGGAGGGGCAAGAAAGGATGCTGTGCAGGTGTCCAATGTCCTCCTTATCAGCTGATGACATTGATTTTTTATGTCGGCGACTAAAAAGTTGTAATGGTGCACAATGAAAACCTGTGGCTTTATGTGACTAAAAGGCAGGCTTGATCCACCTGCTGGCTTGTATACAATTTTGGGCATTTTGCCAAGGCACCCCTAAAGAAACCTGAAGTCTGGCTTATCCATCAGGCCTGGAGCAAAGTTAGTGTAGCCTCTCACCGGCGGTAGGCAGGAGGGATAGGCGTACAAGAACGTCTTTTCCCTCACCTAAGATCATCTTGGCAGTGTACCTAACTAGAGGGTGAGATGTCACTGACGAAGGGAGGGCAGACTGCAGCCAAGGAATTCCCCAAATAGGAATACTCGATGAGGCTTCTTCTAATTGGATCCAATGCTTAGTATTCACCTGCGTACACCAATCCAAGGCAAAGGAGAGAAGCACAGCTCTCTGGTATTTCAGTGGGTCTAGGAATCTCAGGCCTCAACTGCATTTGGGGAGGGACAATATTATCTGTTATATTTGATGGGATTTTTTTGACCATATAAAAAGTAGCAAATTCTCCCCAAATTTGCCTAAGAAAGGCTTTAGGTATCCTAACGTGTAAAGTCTGTAACATATAAAATAGGTGCAGGAGCACATTTGTTCTGAGGACACGGTTTCAGCCAAACCAAGAAACGTATTTAGTGGACCAGTGACACAGGTGTTAACAGATTTTGGTCAGTAACAGAGGGATTTTGACGGTAAAAATGTCCTTCAAGTCCCCAAGTATCAAAGTCGGTGTAGGACCCATTTAAAAAAGAAAAATAATTTATATATATATATATATATATATATATATATATATATATATATATATATATATATATATATATATATATATATAGCTTCAATGTATTCACCCGTCTGTGGAGCATTCACATTCAACGCCTCTGATTTGATAAAGATGATTTTGAAATTGGACAGAGCACCATACTTTGGAAAGTTCTTCGTGAGGTTCAGAAGGGAAATCAGTGTAATAAAGAACAAGAGGTCATCTGAGTATCCTGCAACCTTATCCCCATGGGAGGTGTGGAGACCAGTGATATTTCAGTTAGATTTGATATGTTCTAAAAATGGCTCAAGTGTGAGAATGAAAAATGAGCGGGGGACAAGGGGCAACATTGTCTGGTCTCGTTTCGTAGTGAAAATTCGTCCAACAGCACCTCGTTTACTCGGGTGCAAGTAAATTTCATCAATCCGTTTCCTGAAGTGGGTGCCAAGATCTAGATGCCAAAGCACTTGGCACATGAATTACCAATCCACACGATCAAATGCTTTCTTCATCTGTAGAAAACAGTACGGTTGGGGTCGTGGTAGAGCGTGCCATATGGATCGCATTTAGTGCCCTTGTAGTACTGTCTTCGGCTTCTCCGAGGGGGACAAAGCCCACCTGGTCAGGATGGATCAGCGGTTGAAGCCTATTAGCCAGGATTTTGGTAAACAGCTTCAAGTCTAAATTTTAAATACGTTTGCACGATGGGTGTTGCCTTCTTTGGGTATGACTGCAAAAGTTGCCCTAAGCAAATAAGCCAAGAGGTGGTGTTCAACCTTTTGTTACTAATGCTTTGTACAGCGGCAAAATTACATCTCCTTCTCTGTAGTCTATACATCTTTTAATACAAGGGATTTTGCTAGCTTTAGAAACTACAGCTTGGCACTGCATGCTATTATTAAGTCTATGATATACTAGAACACCCAGATCCTTTTCCACCATTGACTACCCTAGCTATTCTCCTCCTAGAATGCATGATGCATACATCAGTGACTATCAGTGAAGAAGAAAAATTACTTATTTATAAAATTTTATAATAGAAACTAAGAAAAAAAAATTTTTGTTTCAAAATTTTTGGTTTTTTTGTTTGTTTAGTAAGCTTTAGAAAAATGTATGTGTCTAAAAGAAAAAAAAGCCACTCCTCATGAAAGGCCACATGCAGTCACAACTGAGCTTTACCAAAACGCACCTTGAAGATTCTTAGGCCACATGGGAAAAGGTGGTATGGTCAGATGAGACTAAAAAAGGATGGAGGTGTTAATATCCTATTATGCGGGTGTTTCTCTGCAGCAGGGACAGGAGCACTTGTCAGGATAGAAGGAAAAATGGATGGGGCAAAATACTGTCAAATCTGCTGCCCTCTGCCAGAAAGTTGTCAATGGGAAAAAGGTTTACCTTCCAACATGACAATGATCCAAAGCCCACAGCAAAAATGACCACACTGTGGTTGAAGGAGAATAAGGTGAATTTCCTTGCATGCCCTAGTCAGAGCCCAGACTTAAACCCCATTGAAAATCTGTGGAATGACTTGAAGACTGTAGTCCACAAATGTTCGCCATCAAATTTAACTGAACTTGAGCAGTTCTGCAAAGAAGAGAGAGCAAATATTGCAAAGTCTAGATGTGCAAAGTTAGTAGAGACATTGCCCAACAGACTTAGGGCTGGAATTAAAGCAAAAGGAAGTTCAACAAAACACTGACACAAGGGGGCAATCCTCTTTCCAACTCAGTGATTCTGTTTTTGATTTTTTTTTTTTTTACATATTGGTGTTATATGTTTCACTAGGATGTTATAAGTTGCACTGTGTAAATACAGCTGAACAAAAACCATGTGTCTTCATTTCAGGCTGCAAAGCAACAAAATGTGAATATTTTAAGGGGGGTGATTCTTCTTTATATCCACTGTATCAAATGAAAAGCAACTGGAAATTATATCATCTCCATCTAAACAAATATCATGAATCTGCTGTATCCAGGATTAGACTTCCTGCGTTAACATTCTGTGTAGGCGAGTCATGAACCAGATACTCAGCATCTGCAACCACATTCAACCACAAACACAGGACAGTGACCACAACCATGCAAACTGCTGCTGACAGGCTTAAATGGAGGGACAGAAGAAATCCTGATATAGTGTTTAGATTGTGGCAATATAACAAGTCTTCTCTGTATGGAGATTATTGTGGCTAATTAGTCAACTCACTGCACTGAGATTTATTCATTTACAGAGGATTGCCAGACCTGAAAACTAAATATTTTTATGTTACATTGAGTGCACAGTTTTGTTTTTTGGTATTTGTTTTCAGTGGGCCAATTGCCCCATCCACACAAGGGGAATCCTCTCTGCTGTGCTATTGTATTTTGTCAGCAGGGACTCTTCCATTGTGAAAATACACTGATCAGTGCTGGCTTAAAGTGGCTGTGAAGCTCTTTTTTTTTTCATTAAAATAACAAGCATGTCATACTTACCTGCTCTGTGCAATGGTTTTGCACACAGCTGGTCCGATCCTCCTGCTCTCAAGTACCCCGCTGGCGTGCCTGGTTCCTTCCCCTACCGAGGGCCCCCAGAGCAAGTTGCTTGCTCTGGGGGCACTCTTGCATGCTCGCTCCTGAGATGGACCTGTATGTGCCAAAGAGGAGAGACCCGAAAGAGCCGAGGCTCTTGTGCACAGAGCTGTATCAGGATCCTACTCAGGTAAGTATAAGGGGGGTGAGGGGGGAGCTACACAAAGTATTTTACCTTTATCCTTTACAACCACTTTAACCTTGTACTCCGTCCTGTACGTAACATACTGTGGGCAGCTACTTATCTCTGCGCCATCCAGTAAATCTCATATTGTGGGCACACCATACATCCAAACTGTCCTGGATCCTGCAGGACTGTCCTGCCATTTGACCAAGAGCCAGGCATCCCATGGATCCAGGACATGTCTGGCTGCCGAGTGCTGGAATCCTTTCTCAAGCACCTGACAGCAAGCACCGTCAGCTGCAATGATCTCCTGCCTGACAGTACTTAGCTGCAGTGCTGATGTCACTTGTTCCTTGGACCCCAAAAGCTACTCCCAATATTTAGTGCACTAAGGCCATGTCTAAATTTTATCACATTATCCCCCCTTCCCAAGATGTCTCCGTTTCTCATCAGATCCACTAGCCATATGTGGAACGGATCCCTGACAATCCCCATCATTCTGTTTTTAGCGGATAGGATTGGGTCAGATGTAGGGGACTGTAAATAGATACAAGTCCATTTACATCCACCGCTCCATAAAGAATAATGGAGGGTCCGATTGGGTCAGTCTAAAAAAACTGAAAGGTGGACCCCATTGCTTCACCCATGTGAATAGGGGGCCTACTGCAGTTAAAAACCTTAAAAACAAAACAAAAAAAAAAACACCTATACTCGTCTTGTATTTATTTCCTGGAAAATCCATTATTAAATAGTAAAAGATAATGCACAGCTTTAAATAATTAGAATTTCCTGTTTGTAAAGCATTTTGGTTTCTGCCTCTTGCTGACTTACAGTTGCAAGAAAAAGTATGTGACCCCCTTGGGATTACGTGGAGTTTTGCATGAATTGGGCATAAAATGTGCTCTGAACGTCATCTAAGTCACAACAATAGAAGAACACAGTCTGCTGAACATAATACTACACAAACATTAGATGTTGCCATGGTTTAATTGCACATAACATGTAGACATTCACAGTGCAGGGAGGAAAAAGTATGTGAGGCCCTAGCTTAATGACTTCTCCCAGAGCTAATTGGAGCCAGGAGTGAGCCAACCTTGACTCCAATCAGTGTGATATTGGATGTGTTGCTGACAGCTGTCCTGCCCTTAAAAAAACACACACCTGTTTTGGGTTTACTGGTTTCAAGAAGCACTGTCTGATGTGAACCATGCCTCGCAGAAAAGAGCTCTCAGAAGACCTACGATCAAGGATTGTTGACTTGCATGAAGCTGGAAAGGGTTACAAAAGTATCTCCAAAAGCCTTGATGCTCATGTGTCCACAGTAAGACAGACTGTCAACAAATGGAGAAAGTTTAGCACTGTTGCTACTCTCCCTAGGCGTGGTCGTCCTGTAAAAATTACTGCAAGAGCACAGCGCAGAATGCTGCATGAGGTAAAGAAGAATCCCAGAGTGTCAGCTAAAGACCTACAGAAATCTCTGGCACATGCTAACATTTTTGTTGACACATCTACAATAAGGAAAGCATTAAACAAGAATAGAGTACATGGGAAGACACCACGGAGGAAGCCATTGTTGTCCAAAAAGAAGATTGCAGCACGTTTGAAGTTTGCAAAAGAGCACCTGGATGTATCACAACACTACTGGCAAAATATACTGTGGACAGATGAAACCAAGATTGAGTTGTTTGGGAAGAACACACAACACTATGTGTGGAGAAAAAAAGGCACAGCACACCAACATCAAAACCTCATCCCCACTGTAAAACATGGTGGAAGGAGCATCATGGTTTGGGGCTGCTTTGCTGTCTCAGGGCCTGGACGGGTTGTTGTCATTGATGGGGAAAATGAATTCCAGAGTTTATCCAGACATTTTGCAGGAAAACGTACGACCATCTGTCCGCCAACTGAAGCTCCGAAGAGGATGGGTGATGCAACAGGACAATGACCCAAAGCATACAAGTAATTCAACAAAACAATGGCTGCAACAGCACAGAATACGCCTTCTGGTGTGGCCCAGTCAGAGTCCTGGCCTCAACCCGATTGAAATGCCGTGGCATGACCTTAAGAGAGCGATTCACACCAGACATCCCAAGAATATTGCTACACTGAAACAGTTTTGTGAAGAGGAGTGGTCCAAAATTACTCCAGATCGTTGTGCAGGTCTGATCTGCAACTACAGGAAACGTTTGGTTGAGGTTATTGCTGCCAAAGGAGGGTCAACCAGTTATTAAGTCCAAAGGTTCACATACTTTTTCCTCCCTGCATTGTGAATGTTTGCAACTGTAATTAGAAGAAAACCAGTGCTGTGACTCAATGCTAATAAGCCAGGAGGTTTAGAAATTTTACTCACACACAGTATGTTATGCAATTTCAATGAAAGGAACAGGCATTTTCACAAAACAAATATCACTATTTTACTGGAATACAATCATTGAATGGAATATCATGCAAGACTCTTATGGTGCCCATAGACAGGCAGATATCTCCTCGAGAATGCTGGCCAGTGGTATAAGGAAGGTATCTGCCTATCCTCAAGCCGGATACTGCAGCACCAGAACCCATCATCATACCCAGCCAACGTTGACAGCATTACTAATCATGGTTCCTACATCTCGAAAGAAAAAGTAAAAAAGTGGGGAACTACTTGAACAGAGATTTTGCTAAAAGGCTGTAAAAAGTCCAAGTGTGGTATGCACCTTTTATCGGCAGCTGCACAGAAATGGTCAAACACTGCAAGAGAACCTAGAATGGGATGCACCGTTTGTGATTATGAACTCTTTTACCTTAACCACTAGCCTGGCACCTACATAAAGTGCCAGATAACAACTACCTTGGCTGAGTATTCACAAGTCAGGTGTACAGAAAAGGTATTGGGATAAGGGTACCTGGATCCCTTCTCGGATAAGTTATGAAGTCTTTGGAGTGATCCCCTCTGGTGCAGTCCAGCGGCCTTCATTACTTTCAAGTAATAGTAGATCCTTCAGTTTTATCTTCAGCCATGAGCTCTCGTGTGCTGCTGTGGGAATAATACATGTATTTATTTTAGTGAGGGAGGTTAGCAAGTTTCAATCTTGTCTGCAGTTAAATCTCAATAGAATTCACATACATAATCAGCCAGACAGACATTGTACTAATAACCTCTTTGTCATGTTACCGTCACTGTCCTTTGACAGTTGGGCGGGGGGTTTAATTATGAGACAACAGAGATTTACCATACTGTACAGTACATGCAGAAATCTAACAGACGTGGTCAGACACATGCCAGAGCACTTAAAGTGGTTGTAAACATCAAACATAAATTATGAACAAAGCATATCCTTCTATAGTGTGTACTTGTCTCAATTAAGAGGACATAGTGTCATTTCTGTCTGCTGCCTAGCTCCTCTTATCAGCATGAATCACTTCTGACAAGTATTCCTGACACCAACAAAAAAATGGAGAGACCTCTAGCAGATTGACAACCTCAGCTCTGTTCCTTTGAGCTGCGTGGAGGGGGATGGGTCTCTTCCCTCCAATCAGCTCTCAGAACAATCCTCACTGAGCTCTGCAGAGAGTAATTTCAACTCTCTGCACCCTTTTTTCTGAACTCTCAAGACAAGCTGTATAAATGTAGCACTTTAAACAGTGGAGAAAAGAAGACTGCAGATAAACAGGTACAACCTATGTAGGAGAATTTCTTTCATCTTTGTGTATCCTCTGAAGCCAGTCACTTTACTGGGTATATATGACGGCCAAGTCCATTGTCTTCAAGGTAGGGGGGTCCGTCGAGGAGTGCAGTCGGTCCAAAATCGGATTCAGAACCATATTGAAATTGCCAAGCCATATTGCAGGTACCGCTGGCTATTGAGCCATAAAAAGAAATCCCTCACTGACCAACGCGGAGATGTATGGAGTCGGAATAGAACAAGCCAAGGTTAAATAAGGCAGACCATATAAGGTTACATGCATGACAATGTATCTGCCAAGGCGGTCAGTACTGAGAGAGATCAACTCAAATTGCACCATTTTAGTCACTAATACCAACACTCCTGGAGAATACTGGGTGTAAACGGCAAGGTATGCCCAGCCTATCCATGGGCATTTTAAAGCCAGTTGGAGATGGCCTGTGACATGCGTTTCGACAAGCACCACTATGTCAGCCCGATGAACATTCCCCTAAAGGCAGTTTAAACATGGTGGATTGCTTTAGTGTATCGCGGATCCCGCGCACATTCCATTTAAGAAATTTCACCAGCGCCATGTGGTGCTGTGCAACATATATCCGCAGGCAACCGGCAGCAGGACCCCCCGTGGCAGAGATACTATAAGGTTTGTCCCAGATTAGGAGAGACATACATAGAGCAAATACTAGACATATTACAATGTACCAATAATTCTGATAACTGCAAACTACAACAAACGTAAGGTCAAACTTTAACATTTCCCTACCCCGCCCTCCACCCCCCCAACCTGGTGGGGGCATAAATCCTGCAACAAGCTATCATAAAAACACAGTCCTAAGAGGACAAACTCTCGCTGGAGATATGTATAGGTAGCAGAACACAAGATGCAAGTGTCAGCATGTGGCAGGTCATAGAAGAGCTGGTTAGCTGTGAAAACATCCGTTCAATGGTGCAAAATCAAGAGTAGATGGCCTTACATAGGGAGAAGAAGGTTCTCCCACCCATCTTTCGTGCCCGGTTAGCATAGGGTGGGAATAAGGAATACATGAAGGGGGGCAAAATGTATTAGAGTGTCAATTGCAATGAAATAGGATGTGAACTTAGATACCTGGACCTCGATGTGGGAGGAAAAAATAACAATAGGGAGAAAGAAAAGGAGAGTAAGGGCCTCAATGGCACGATATACTGGAGAAGTTCCTGAAGAAAAATCAGACGGCAGAGTTAGAAACCCCCTCCAACCCCTTCAGTGTAAAGGGAGATATACTCACAAACTCAGTATCGTATACAGAGGGTCAACTGGGGCGACTGCGATGCTCCTGTTAGTCAAGTCAGGATGAGGCCAACTATGGGTCCTCAAAGAAGTGTACCCGGTCTTCGCCCACCACTCGAAGGCGGGCAGGGTAAAGCATGGCATATTTTAAGTGTTTAATACGAAGGCGCCATTTAACATTAAGAAAGCGGGATCACTGCTGTTGAAACTCAGCTGAGAAGTCAGGGAACAATGATATTTTCACATTCTGGTAGAGAATGTTGCCTCTCTCTCTAGTCAGCCATAATACAGCATCCTGATCTCTGAAGTTAAGGAGTTTTGCGATTATAGTTCAAGGGGACGCTCCCTCTGGAGGCCGGCGGGCTGGCATGCGATGCGCTCTTTCCACTACCAGTGTGGTTGAGAAGGCCTCTCTGCCAAAAGTATTAATGAGCAGGTTTTCCAAGAACATGGCTGGGTCCCTGCCTTCTGAGCCCTCTGGAAGGCCGATGAAGCGGAGGTTACATCGGCGGGACCGGTTCTCCAGATCATCCTGTTTCTGGGCAAGCTGTTGCTGTTGGCATTGCATGGCCTCAGAGGTGTGCCGCAGAGGGTGGAGAGTGTCTTCTGCCTGGCTGATCCGGGCCTCAGTCTCAATGATTCTGTCACGGAGCTTGTGCATGTCTTGGCGTATAAGAGATAGATCTAACTTCACCTCCTCTGTTTTCGTCATTAATGTTGCCTGACACAAGGATATTGCTTCCAGCACTCTTGCCGTGTCCGCAGTAGGAGCTTCTGGGGCAGGAGAGGAGCCATCGTCCTCCGGAGGGCCCCGTTCCTGTCTCTGAAATTTGTCCAGAGAGAATGTGCTGGCGGCTGCCTTCCGAGGGGGAGACATAATGCCAAAGTCTTAGAAGGCTCCAGGTAGGTTTGAAAATGCAGGGACTAGACTAAAAGACTCTCAGGAGAGTGTGTAAGGATATTGTTGGGAACGGAGCTCAGCACCCACACATCCTACTCCATCTTTGTCCAGGCCACACCCTGACCCGAATTTGACAGGTACCCGCTCCCAGTTCTGCTGCGATCGCCCAAGCCGATCGGAAGCGGAAGTTGTCCTCACTCCTCCCTCCCCGTAGTCTTCTGGGACACGTGGCAGGTCCCAGAAGACAATGAGACCATTCACAAAGCGCAGCTCTACTTGCGCATGCGCAGAGGGCACCCTGCTGTGAAGCCACAAGCTGTCACAGCCAGGTGCCAACACTGAAGATGCCGAGGAGAAAAGACGGCTAGTGAAAACAGCCATGCTAAGGACACCACTGGACCAAGGGACGGGTAAATGTCTGTATTTTAAAAGTCAGCAGCTACAGTTTTTGGAGCTGCTTTTATTTTTTTTTTTTATTCAACTGGAACGCCACTTTAAGTCTCTGTGAGCATACTGTTGACGAGGGTCGTTTATTCAGCATAAAGCACTAGAGTCGGAAGGCAGAAAGCACAACTCAACTTAAAAAAAAAAATAATATACTACATTTCTAAAATGTGGTTAAAACAAGAGCTTACAGCAGCCTTTCTCAACCAGGGTGCCTTGGCAAAATGTCTAACAATTGCCCAAAACCTATATAGCCAGCAGGTGGAACAAGCCTGCTTTCCTAGCTACACAACGCCACAGGTTTCCAGCCAATGACATCATCGGTTGATCAAGAGGTTGTCAGCCACCTGCACAGCATCCTAATTTGACCTTCCCTTGCCCCTCTCCATCAGTGTTGGGATCACATTAGTTCAATGATGAAGAAAAACTGAGGGAGAAGAGAAACATTGGAATATTACTCAGTACCACTGTGCAGAAGTGTATTTGCTTTGGAAGAATAAATCACCTCTAATGTTGGGTGTCCTACATGTGTGGATGTTGCTGCGTTATAGAAAACTATTAGAATAGTTTTTCACATTTTAGAATGAGGTGCCTCAAGACTCTCCATAATTTTAATGGGTGCCTTGGGACTGTACATAATTATAAAGGGTGCCTTGACAGACAAAAGGTTGAGAAACACTGGCATACAGTGATACAGAACAGAAAAGAGAAAGAAATATGATCAGCTTCAAATGGAAACCTCTGTACAAAATTTAGAAAGAATCCACTCTTTGAACCAGGAGTTCACGATGGAACGTTCTATACTACTCAGCGAGTACCAATTCTATGTGGGGCATTTCTGGCCGAGGCGGGGTAGAAATCACTGGCGGTCACTCTCAGACATACAAAACATGTTTGAGCCGATACTTCCCTTATGGAAAGGCAATGCAGCTAAGACACTTTGGGGTTTATTTACTAAACCTGGCGAGTGCAAAATCAGGCTAATTTCTGCAAAGAAACCAGTCAGCTTCCAGGTTTTATTGCCAAAGCTTAATTGAACAAGCTGAGGTTAGATGCTGATTGGTTTCTATGCAGAAGTGAGCCTGATTTTGCACTTTCCAGCTTTAATAAATCAACCCCTTTATGACACATAACTGGGGACCCTACCGAATGTGAGAAACTATGCTTATCTGAAGTGACCATGCCACACAGCTTGTCCCGACCATATCATATTTTGACTCATCCGGCCAACTTTCCTCCCTCGAAATATCTAGCTAAATGGGAACAAGAGCTGCACATGACCTTTACTGACCAACAGAGCGAACATATTATCCAAATGACCCATAAGGCCTCGATGTCATGTATTTTCAGGAGACGGGATATAAACTTTTAACCAGATAGTGCAAGGTTCCAGCAACCTTAACAAAGGTTGCTCCCTCAGAGCTCCCCATTGTGTTGGAGGAGTGGTGAAGAGGAGGGCACTATGCTCCATGTCTTCTTTCAATGCCCGAGGCTTGCTGATTCCCGGGCGCAGGTCCAACATTGGATCTTCAAATTGACTAACATACAGCTGCCACCAGAGGTACAGGCCTTTTTTTCTTTTTTTTAACATATAACACTGATACAGCAGGATAAATGCTTCTTATTGCTACATCTACTAAATGCAGCAACAGCTTACAAGTTGGATGCAGGCGGCTGAGCTACCCATCAGCCTGTGGTGCACTAAAGTGAATGAAATCCACCAAATGGAAATCGCTTATAGCATTAGTCAACCAATGGGAAAACCGCTGCTGGAAAACATGGTTCTACTGGACTGAGTATGCTCGTTTTTCGGAATATCGAGACACCGTAGCTTCATAGATGTTAAATTGTTTTGGGGACTCAGGACACCTTTCTCTTACAGGCACCCAGATGTAACGCACTCCCCTTGTCTCTTCCCCTTTCCCCTCTTTGCCCAACAACCTCTCCCCCCCCCCCTTTTTTTTTTTTGTTAGTTTTTTGAGGTGTTTATTCGCCACAAGCAGGAGAGTTGTCGACCTGGTCCTGATGCCTAACTGGCTTTGGAGTATCCTTGGAGATTTCCCTCTTGAATCAACTTTTGGATTTGTTGAGAATCTCAACTCCTGTATGTTTTCTTGTAAAATGCAAATAAAGAATTACAAAAAAAAAAAAATGTAGGCTGCCATTTGTGATGTTCTTCCAAAAACAAGAATGCAGATCAAGAGTTCTGTTTTTACTGGTTGCAAACTCATTAGGGACAGTGATTTTGAAAGTATTGAAGCCAGTGACACCCAGGCAGATAGCATTTTTAGAAAGAGGTTGCTTTCAAGCAGGAGTCCATTAACCGCTTCCCGACCATCCTATAGCAGAAATACTGCTACAGGGCGACGCAGGTGCGCGAAATCACATATACATACATATTTAGCATTTCCACGTAGGGGGCGCGTGTGCCATACCTGTGCGCCATTCGTGGCCATCAATCACCGGGTCCCAGCCAGTAATTACCCACCGGTGCAAGGTGATTAACGAGCATCTCCGACAGGGGAGAAGACTGTTATATATATATATGTGTGTACACCTCTAAGTGAAATTGCCCAAATTAGCCATTTTCCCTCCAGGGTGCCATGTGAATCGTTAGTTTTACAAGGTCTCAGGTGTGAACGGGGAGCAGGTGTGTTAAATTTGGTGTTATCGCTCTCACCATCTCATGCTGGTCACTGGAAGTTCAAAATGGCACCTCATGGCAAAGAACTCTGAGGATCTGAAATAAGAATTGTTGCTCTACATAAAGATGGCTTAGACTATAAAAAGATTGCCAAGACCCTGAAACTGAGCTGCAGCATGGTGGCCAAGACCATACAGCGGTTTAACAGGACAGGTTCCACTCAGAACAGGCCTCGTCATGGTCGACCAGAGAAGTTGAGTGCACGTGCTCAGCATCATGTCCAGAGGTTGTCTTTGGGAAATAGACGTTCGAGTGCTGCCAGCATTGCTGCAGAGGTTGAAGAGGTGGGGGGGGGGGGGGTCAGCCTGTCAGTGCTCACACCATACGCCGCACACTACATCAAATTGGTCTGCATGGCTGTCATCCCAGAAGGAAGCCTCTTCTAAAGATGATGCCCAAGAAAGCCCGCAAACAGTAGACAAGCAGACTAAGGACATGGATTACTGGAGCCATGTCCTCTTGTCTGATGAGACCAAGATAAACTTATTTGGTTCAGATGGTGTCAAGCGTGTGTGGCGGCAACCAGGTGAGGAGTACAAAGACAAGTGTCTCTTGCCTACAGTCAAGCATGGTGGTGGGAGTATCATGGTCTGGGGCTGCATGAGTGCTGCCGGCACTGGGGAGCTACAGTTCATTGAGAAAATCATGAATGTCAACATGTACTGTGACATCCTGAAGCAGAGCATGATCCCCTCCCATCGGAGACTGGGCTGCAGGGCAGTATTCCAACATGATAACAACCCCAAACACCCCTCCAAGACAACCACTGCCTTGCTAAACAAGCTGAGGGTAAAAGTGATGGACTGGACAAGCATGTCTCCAGACCTAAACCCTATTGAGCATCTGTGGGGCGTCCTCAAACGGAAGGTGGAGGAGCGGAAGGTCTCTAGCATCCACCAGCTTCATGATGTCGTCATGGAGGAGTGGAAGAGGACTCCAGTGGCAACATGTGAAGCTCTGGTGAACTCCATACCCAAGAGGGTTAAGGCAGTGCTGGAAAATAATGGTGGCCACACAAAATATTGACATTTGGGCCCAATTTGGACATTTTCACTTAGGGGTGTGCTCAATTTTGTTGCCAGTGGTTTAGACATTAATGGCTGTGTGTTGAGTTATTTTGAGGGGACAGCAAATTTACAGTTATACAAGCTGTACACTCACTACTTTAGTGTAGCAGTGTCATTTCTTCAGTGTTGTCACATGAAAAGATAGAATAAAATATTTACAAAAAATGTGAGGGGTGTACTCACTTCTGTGAGATACTGTGTGTATGTATATATATTTATATTTATTACCCACATATACTGTAAAATGTACTAAAATACCTTTCTTTATTTCTATTTTTGAATAATAATACTGATACATATTACCAATTCTCATATAAAATAAACTCTATTCTACTTTCAATATATTACAGTGAACATCTATGTAGTAAAACTGTTGTTAAAAAGAAAATACAAAGCAATGCAAATTCAGTGCTAACCCCAATGTAGATAAGGTAATCAGCACTAAATCACAGTTAGGCAAGCCATAGCTGGAGCGATTTTCTTTCCTGCAACCTATGGTTGATGCAGGAATCCCACCCACCAAGCCATTGAGTTCTCCTGGCGGGGGAACTGTCCCTGCCAGAACTCAGTGAATATTGCTAGTGGCTATAAAAGCCACTAGCAATAATCACATGTAAAATCCAGCAGGCTCAATTGATCAAATTGGGTACATTCAGCTTGCCCATACATGCTTCCAATCTATACTGAAGTGGCCGAGATTTGAAGCGTCTATGGCGGCTTTAGTGCTAGGACCCAGCTGGTTTTTGCCACCCAGTTTTCGATGTTGGAAACTAAAGGTAAACCAGTAAGAACCTGTTCTGCCTCTCCAATCTAAGCACTGCAAGTGTGATCTCTACACCTTATCCAGTTGTGGCATGATAGCTGTAACATACAGTCTCAGCAGAATTAGCAGAGAGTGACGCGATCCAAATGCCATCTTGCAAGTCGTAGAAAGCTTTGATGTTCATCTGTGACGATCTGCACAAGTTTTTGATCAGATACTGTAGGTCAAAAGGTCATAAAAGGTTTGGCTTCAGCAATTAAATCTCAGAATACAAACTAAAGAAACACTGAAAAGTGGGTGAGACTAGCGAATACAAAGCAATCTCCTAGCTACGTTGGGAGGAAGGGACAAACTTATTTAGGATAAGTTCACCTTTGTAACATGTTACATCCTAAATACAGGATAAACATGTTACAGTACAGTACCTGCTCGCACTACGAGAACGCTGGTGAGTGCGCTCGTAGTTCTTTGATTCTTCCTACTCATCAGTAACTGTCGGCTCGTACTGGAGGTACAGGCACACAGTTGATCCTGGATCCTGGTCTGCAGTATCCACAATCTGCTGTTGACAGGTGCAATGTTTTACAGGCTGCCGTGTAAAAAATAATAAATAAATGCACATTTTTTACCTGCAAAAAGATGTGTATATGTTTTTTTGTTATAAAAATGTGAACTTATCCTTTAGAGGCAAACACACAACAAAGCATGTGTAACATGATAGTAACCTAAAAACCTAACATTACCCCACCTAATCGCTTAACAGTAAGCTTAACCCCAAAAACAGGCCCTTCATCATACAGCCTCCCCCAGCAAGGTATATTCACTGACCTAACTTCCTTCACCACCTTCCCACTGTAGGGGTACCCCATGGTACAATACAAGTTTTAATTTTGGATAAAGGGGGTTAGGAAAGGGGTGTCCAACCTTTTGACTTTCCTGGGTTACATTGGAAGAAGAGGAATTGTCTTGGTCCAAACATAAAATACACTCACAGTAAGGATAACTGATAAGCAGAAAAAGTTGGCAGATCACAAGTTACCAATCACTGATACAGGCAGTCCCCAGGTTTGAACACGATAAGTGAAAACAGAAACAATGCCTCCTGTGCTAAGGGACCCAGATCAGGAGTGGGTGGATGGATCAACCAACCACTAGGGAAGTTTGTCCACCAACAGATCAAAGGTTTTACAGCTCTTAAAGCTAGGGAAGCCCAACAAATACTGCAAATGAGAACAAAAAGAAAGCGCACCAACCTTGTGCATTACCTCAATAAAAGCTGTGATTTTATTAAAAGGAGATGTATACTCACAAACATGGCAGTATAAAAGGCATGGAAAATCCAAGAAAGGAACACTGAAGTGCGAGACATGTGAATCCCACCGGGAGTGAGTGACGCGTTTCGAAGGGAGGTGCCTTCTTCCTCTGAGCTCTCCCTCCATTCATAAGTAGGAGTCGTTCGTAACACGAATGTTTGTAACTTGGGGACTGCCTGTATAGGTAATGTACCTGAGTAATAAAACTTCATTTTTTATTATAAAAGTAAGAGGGCAACTTAAACCTAGTGCAATATTTGACAATGGTTTTTTTTATAAACTAACGCATCAATATCTGGTTCGATGGATGTAGTAGCAATTCTCAATGCAATCTCAAGGTGCTCATCAAATATTTTGGTTCTAATTTTGCCCTTATCTGCTTCATCCTTAAATAGTTGCTCACAAATACAGGTGCTGTTGAAAACTGATGGCATGAATCGTGGTGATGGAGAAGAGTGGGAGATTTTTCTTTGGGAAGATAAAACTTTATAAAACTCCAGTAAAGAGACACGGTCACAATTTTTTTTTTGGGTGGCATGTGTTCGTTAAGTGATAAAGAATTTTTACAAAACAAATTTTTTTAAAAAAGTTCATATTTTTAAGTGAATTTTGGATTCAGTGTTGGGCTGCATTCATAGCTGTTGTGGGCCACAGGTTGCCCCCCCCCTGGGTTAGAATATCTGTCATACTTTAAATGCTGTCTGTGTTCCCTTTAGGGGGATTTCCACTCTTCTTTAGAATGCACAGTGAGCTGCACATTCACAGCTCAGTGTACATTCTCATCACACCTCAGTGCTGAAATGAATACATTCCCCTGCACATGTGTGGTAGTTACATCACTCCCAGCCAAGTAAGATGGCCGAGAATCACAAATGTGGAAAAGGACCCGGTAAAGATGTCGACACTGTCAAGGGAGTGAGGGCAGAGAAGTTTAGTTCTACTTAACCACTGGTCGTCCGCCCACAGTACATTCACTGCAGATGGGCTGAAGCTACAGGCTAAACAACGTACTGGTACGTCACTCAGCACATGCGCACTGGCGTGCTCGCTAGTTTGAACGAAAAAAACCTGAATGCGTGTACCAGGCATACCAACTTACAATGAAGCTAATTCACACAGTGCAGTGGCCATCATCTTTCCACACTGGAAGAGAACTAGTCACTTCTAGGACAACGCAGCCGGGAGGGTGTGGTGCTGTGAGCTGCAATAAAATGCAGACATGCTTTATTTTCATCGCAGCACGCTGGATGGCACCATATGTCCCCGAACAACAGTGCAACACACTGTGCTGATGTACAGTGACACGAATGAAGTGCCACTTAGTGCACTTCAGCTAAAGGTGAGGAAAAAATAAATGGGGAACTGTGTGATGTGCTGTGCTGAAGAGCCCCTCACCGCCAGCTTACTGCAGCTGAATTGGACATCTTCCCACACATTATACTGCTCTGATTTAGTGTGTGAGCAATGTGAACAGACCCTTTCTACCCCCACCACCCTAACCTTTACACTCTTCTAGGCTAGTTTCTCACTGCTGCACTGTGGTTTGGCAGCAGCGTAGTGTACCCACCATTTTTACGCAGTTAACCAAATGGTTTCCATAGATGTTCCATTAGATTTTATGAAAACACACCAAAAGTGTAGGATGCAGGACTTTTGATACACTTTCAAAAAACACACCACAAATAAGCGATCTAATAGAAAGTCTATGGTAAACTGCAGGTAAAATGCATGAAAACTGGGGTACATCTGTACTGCAGCCAAGCACAGCCCAGCAGTGTGAAACTGGCCTTATCCCCAAGCCTAGGTTCACACAGATGTGGCTCTTCGAGCTGTGTTTTTTGTGGGCACAGCAACCCATTAATTTGAGAGGGCTGCCACACATCCAGAAACTTAGGGAAAAGGTTCCTGCATCATTTTTGGAATCGCACCCCGCAAGTCCAACGCAGGAGCCATTTCCAGTGTGTGTGGTGTTTTTCTGTGTAGCTGGTTGCAGCTGTTGAAACAGATTCGGCCCCACGGCAATCACCCACACAAATAATCCAAATTTCATTACCCACAGCCTTTATCAAGGATAAATTCTCCTTTGTAAAAAAAAAATAATAAATGCTCATCTTTTTTTGCAGGTAACAAAAAGGTGCATTTACTTGGATCAGCAGATCATGGGCGCAATGCAGGACTCCTGCAGACTGCCCATGTACATTGTGTGCTTCTACTTCGTATGGGCAGGCAGTTACACAATGACACAAAGAAACAATGAACTACGTAGAGCGATCAACAGTGCCCTGGTAGTTCATTGAGAACTACAAGCCAACAGCCACAAAGGCCATCAGTAACTGCAGTTCGCCATTTACAGAACTCTGGGAATGAATGCATGAATGACGCGATCCACCTACCCGCACGGTCATTGGCTTCCTTATATGTCAGTCACAGAGTTCCAGCCAGCGAATCACAGGTAGGACCCGGTGATTGGCGGAGAAACTGACAGGAGAGAGATCTGTGAATGTAAATACAGATCTCAGCAGGGATGTCCCGGGGTTTTATCTCCCTGGGAGGCAGGGAATAAAAACCAGCACATCCTCTAGTAACAAAAAGTACACAATAACACTCCCTGACACACAGTTAACCCTTTGATTGCCCCAGATGTTAACCCCTTCCTGCCCAGTGTCATTAGTACAGTGTAAGTGCTTTTTATTAGCACTGATCACTGTATTAGTGTCACTGGAGATGTCTGTGGCAATTAGTGAGTTCCCATCCGGTGTCAGTTAGTGTTAGAATTCAGAGCCTAGTCACCCCCCTTCATCGCGCTGACATAGTTGCCAGTCAGTCCTCCTCAAACTAACATTTTTTTTTCAATAACACCAACACATTATTTCCTTTGCCACTACCAGTCCTATATTTTAAACTTTCCAGTTCTCCGTGGTGTACAACTACTGGTGCTATTTCAGTGCAGGTCACAAACATTATAAACTTTACACCATTATAAGACAAGCGATCAAAAAAAAAAAAAAAAAAAAAAAAGATATATATCTACATAGACAGTTTTATTCATGACCAGGCCATTTTTGCTATTCAGGACTGTGCTACTTTAACTGGTAATTGAGTGGTCATGCAATGCCGTACGCACATGACATTTATATCCTTTTTTTCACACAAATAGAGCTTTCTTTTGGTGGTATTTGATCACCACTGCAGTTTTATTATATAAAACAAAAAAAGACCCAACATTTAAAAAAAAAAAAAAAAAAAAAAAACAAACAATATTTTTTTACTTTCAGTTACAAAACATATCCAATCAGGAAAAAAAAAATCTTACTCCCTGAACCTGGAAGACACTGCCAACATATAGGTACGTGACTGTGCAGTATGAGCCGCCCGCCCGCTCACAGTAAAATGCAGACAGGCGGTGGGCAAGTAGTGGATACACTGAGTGGGATGTTGTACAAGGTCAGGGTCAGCAGGTACTTTACACATAAGGTGAGTGAAGAGGGTCTGGTGGGGGGAGAAGTAATGATGGTTGGGGGGTTCGAGTGATGAGGGTCCATGGGAAGGGTGAGTGATGACAGCTGGGAAGGATGAGGGTGGGGGGTGAGTGCTGAGGGTTGTGATTGCTGAGGGTCTGGGAGGGGCAAGTAATGATGGTTGGGGGGTTTCAGTGATGAGGGTGCAGGTGGGGGGGTGATGGCGGTCTGTGGGGGGGAGGGGTGAATGACGATGGCCTAGGGGGGGGGCGAGTTGATGAGGGTCTGTCCCGGGGGGAGACTGCTGAGGGTCCGGGGGGAGACTGCTGAGGGTCCGGGGGGAGATATGATGAGGGTCTGAGGCGGGAAACTAAGGCCAACTCCCCCAAACTTCTGTCAGTCATCACCTCAGATTCCATCGTCACCTCAGATCCCATCGCCCCCCGCCCATGCCCCTTCTAGCCTCACTCACCGTCCCGTCCGGATCCCTATAACCCTCCACTTGGCTGTATATGGACACCCCATAGAAGGGTCGGGTGTAGCCCCGTCGCGGCCCCCTCCTCCCCGCACACAACGCAGTTACACTAACTGCTCTCCTCATCGCCGTCTACCCCTCTTCCTGTCATGTCCGTGTCTGGACGCTCCAATAAAGTTTTCTGTCAATAATCAATAATGATCACAGGATGATCGCGGCAGCGAAGGGAAGATTTTTTAGGCCACACCCCATCGGGGCGGGGAAGGTGTGGATTGGCTGGGCTGATGCAGGGCGGGTGATTCGGTTTGATGGCTGAGAGAGGGGCCGCTACACTAGTGCTGAACAAACTCCGGGAGCGGAGCGCCGGGCTGTACAGGGTGGCGGTGTCCGGTAGCGGCGATCAGGCGGCTTCTCTTAGGGTGGAGGAGGACATTATGCGGAGGTGACTACATACCGGGGACAGCTGTCCGGGTCCCGCCGGGTGGGGGAGGGCGGTGTTATTACACCCGTTATCAATGCCCCGGCTCCCCCAGGCCATACAGAGGTACCGACCTACCTTCATGCGGCTGGATTGTAAACCACAAGGGCCGCTGCAGCCTGTGAGGGCCGTTCTAGTCCGTGAGAACCGTTGCGGTCCATGCAGGACTGGTCTGGCCCCGGAGGGCCACTGTATTCTGGTCTGTGAGGGCTGCTGCGGCCCACGAGGGGTGCTGAACTCTGGTACGTAAGGGCCGTTCTAATCCGTGACGGGTGCTGCAGAGGGCCGTTGGTGACAGCTGGTGCAGCCCAGGAGGGCCCTTCTGGCCCATGAGGAGCGCTGTGGTATGTGAGGACCATTCTGATCCTTAGGGGGGCTTCTGAGTTCTGTTACGTAAAGACCAGTTCTTGCCCCCGAGGACTGTGAGGAGCTCTGAGGGTCTTCCACAAGTGCTGCTGCCGTCGATCAACAGAGGGCCGTCCGTGAGGGCTGTTTTTTGAGGGCCGTTTTGTGGTATGCAAGGGCCATTCTGGGCCCTTGTAATTCCTGAGGGGTGCTGCAGTTTTTTTTTCTTAGGAGAGTGCATGTGCTCAGCACAGGGCCAATGAGCACTGTCCAGACAGAGATCAGGGGTCCTGCATCCACCTCCTAGAGCAAAATGAAAACTCATCCTATTAGCTTTCACATGTGCTCTGCTGGACACTGTATTTAGCAGTTTATATTTACTAAAATAATTGCACTTCCATGTTCTGTGTACTGTGGGAGACCAGAGATAGTGAATTTAGGGTCCTGGGTTTAGTAACACTTTAAAGGCTTTATTCACCTTAAAGTAAAAAATGATAAATGCACAGATGCATACATTGCAGGTGAAAAATGTTTTATTTTTTCTTACAGAGGAGCCTACAGAATATTACACACGTGATCAGTGGATTGCAGGTGCAATGTCAGGCTCCTGCAAACTCCCTCTCCAGATTTCTGCCCTTACCTCTATACAGGCTTTCAGTTAGAAAGCTGGAGGAAGATTCAGTGGAGTACATGTACACTGATCAGCCTACTTGTCCATTGAGAACTACAAGCCATCTGCTGTGGTATATTCCAGGCTTTTGTGTTGGTGGGACGTACAGTGGATATAAAAACTCTACACACCCCTGTTAAAATGTCAGGTTCCTGTGATGTAAAAAATGAGACCGATATAATTTCAGAACTTTTTCCACCTGTTAATGTGATCTATAAACTATACAACTCTATTGAAAAACAAACTGAAATTTTTTATGGGGGGGAAGTAAACCTAAAAAACTGAAATAATGTGGTTGCATAAGTGTGCACACCCTATTATTACTGGGGATGTAGCTACGTTCAGAATTAAGAAATCACATTCAAAATCATCTTAAATAAGAGTCAGTACACTCCTGCCATCATGTAACCACTTGCCTATCAGGCACTTATACCACCTTCCTGCCCAGGCCAATTTTTAGCTTTCAGTGCTGTGGCACTATGAATGGCAATTGCGCGTGTCACGGATCCACGATCGCCTCCACCAACATGCGACAATCGCACAACCGCGACTAACAGTAATACGTCACGCCCACGGCGGCAGACCCCAGACCTTCTCACCAAACTTGTGACCGAAGGACCGGCCGATCTAAAACCGCGGTGTGACGCGCGTAACAAGGCCACACTCAGCTGCACCCAGCACAGCGATTGCCCAGCTAATGGACTACAATCGGTGCCTGCAGCCTAAATGCGCTTGTTACTGGGTCTGGTTAATTACGCAACTAACCCTCTACTGCCACCACCACTTTCGTCGGAGACTGGGAAACTCCCGTTATCAAATATACACTATAATGATTGAAATATTGATCTATATAGCACGGCCCGCGGACCTGCTATACAGAGATATAACAAACAGTAGCGTCTCTTCAAAGGCAGGGATTCGTGAGTAAGCGCTTAGAAACAGTTTAACACTTTCAGAAAGAAAGATTTATTACTAAAAGAGTCAAAACGGGTGCGATACAATATTTACAAAGATGTCACAATATATATACCGTATAAGACGACTTTTTACCCCTTGAGAATCTTCTCAAAAGTCAGGGGTCGTCTTATACGCCGGTGTACGGCATACTGACACTTTTTAGGGGGCGGCGCGTTGCCGCCGCCCCCCCCCCTTCCCCCAATGGAAGGGACACTAAGTACAGGGGTGGGCAGCGGCTGTTTCTTACCTGGTTCCGGTCCCACGACGATCCGGTCCAGGAAGCGCGGCTGCGCCTTCAGTTCGGCCACTGGATGTTCGTGCGGCTGCTCGGCTCCGCCTCCTCACCAGTGATTGGCCGCCAGAACTGTAGCTCAGCAAAGGCACACAGGCGGCCAATCACCGGCGAGGGGGTGGAGCCGAGCGGCCCCGCGAAAATCGAGTGCAGGACCAGCAGGTAAGTGGTCAGTGTAGAGGTGCTGCTGCAACCACATATGCTGGCTGCAGCAGCACCATACGAGAACAGGGTCAGCAAGTGTCAGTGGGAGGAATAGTGCCCCATCATTGGTGTCACTGATACCAATGATGGAGCACTATTCCTCCCACTGATACCAACGATGGGGCACTATTCCTCCCACTGACACCAACGATGGGGCACTATTCCTCCCCCCCACTGACACCAACGATGGAGCACTATTCCTCCCCCCCACTGACACCAACGATGGGGCACTATTCCTCCCCCCCACTGACACCAAAGATGGGGCACTATTCCTCCCCCCCACTGACACCAACGATGGGGCACTATTCCTCCCCCCCCACTGACACCAACGATGGGGCACTATTCCCCCCCCCACTGACACCAACGATGGGGCACTATTCCCCCCCCCCCCCACTGACACCAACGATGGGGCACTATTCCCCCCCCCCCACTGACACCAATGATGGGACACCATTTCTCCCACTGACACCAATGTTGGGACACCATTCCTCCCACTGACACCAATGATGGGGCACCATTCCCCCCACTGACACTAATGATGGGGCACTATTCCCGCCACTGATACCAATGATGGGGCACTATTCCCCCCACTGATACCAATGATGGGGCACTATTCCTCCCACTGACACCAATGATGGGGCACTATTCCTCCCACTGATACCAATGATGGGGCACTATTCCTCCCACTGACACCAATGATGGGGCACTATTCCTCCCACTGATACTAATGATGGGGCACTATTCCTCCCACTGATGCCAATGATGGGGCACTATTCCTGCCACTGATGCCAATGATGGGGCACTATTCCTGCCACTGATGCCAATGATGGGGCACTATTCCTGCCACTGATACCAATGATGGGGCACTATTCCTGCCACTGATACCAATGATGGGGCACTATTCCTGCCACTGATACCAATGATGGGGCACTATTCCTGCCACTGATACCAATGATGGGGCACTATTCCTGCCACTGGTGTGCATTGGAAGAGGGGTAGTCTTATACGGCGAGTATAGCTCAAACACTAAATTTTAGCAGGAAAAGTTGGGGGGTCGTCTTATACGCCCAGTCGTCTTATACGCCGGCAAATACGGTATATGTATATAAAGACACAGCAAAGAGATAATTAGGAAGAAGATTACAGGGTTAAGTTACTTGCCCATATGCCTGGGTTTGCAGATCCAAGTTGTAGAGCAGGGTGATTTCTGGATCTCCTTTTGTTACAATGTTGCTGGGAGATCTCTGTGTGTGTGTGTGTGTGTCAAGCTCTAACTCGCTTGTCTCTTCTTAAAAGTCCCTCTCAAAGGGGGGGGCTCTGACTACACGTTTTGGGAGTGGTCAGTGGGAAACTCTGTATTAACTACAGCTTCATAATACATGACATGAAACTTACGGTTGACCTGAGGAATGTGCAATTACTCTGGTCAGTTTGATAATGTGAGTTTACACCGTTTTGGGTCAATTCTTCCCAGCTCTCTGAAAAATGCTGCCTTATCAGACGTAGGTGAGAAAGGTGACAGCTTTCCCAGACCACTGGCACCACCAGGGATGTCTTACCCCGGTTGACCTACACCATCTGTCAGGAGATAACGTTTGCCTCTCAGGACTGGAAAGGGGGGATGTGAGGAGTGATCGAGGAATACCTCAAATAACAGAAAAGAACAAGAAAAAGAAGAACTCCGCTTCCAGCTCTGATGAGCTAGTTTGCTACAGCGCGGTCATGCAACACTGTACCCATATTAAATTTTATCCTTTTTTCATACAAATAGATTTATTTTGGTGGTAATTTATGTGCTATAAACAAAAAAGAGGAAAAAATTTAAATTAAAAAAAAAAAAAAAAAAAAAGGTTTTAGCAAACAGGTGATTTTTCTCCTTTACTGATGTGCGTTTGAGGCGGTTCTAATGGGCTGACACTGATGATGCTACACTGATATGCAACAATGATGGGTGGCACTGCTGGGCACAGGTGGGCGGCACTGCTGGGCACTGATCATCAGGACACTGATGATCGGTGCCAATCCGTCCTCTGACAATTGCCGGTTATCAGCAGTACTTTCTTGGTGCTGTGACAGCGTGAGGAAAGTGCAGCCAATCACCAGCAACTGCATTTACCGGTGATCTGCTGTGTCATTGGACACAGCTCATCACGTGGTAAAAGGCCGTTGTGATTGGCCTTTTTACCACATCGCGCAATCAGCTGTATCCATAGGACACAGCAATCACTGAGATCGCCGAGGTTGCGTTCTAGTAGGACATATGACGCCCTCCCAGAACTGGACAACCGCTCTGTAGCCGTCATTCGGCTATAGCGCGGTTGGCAAGTGGTTAAAGTGCCTCTGATTAACCCCAAATAAAGTTCAGCTGTTCTAGTAAGTCTCTCCTGACGTTTTGTTAGTCGCATCCTACAGCAAAAGCCATGCTCCGCAGAGAGCTTTCAAACATCAGAGGGATCTCATTGTTAAAAGGTATCAGTCAGGAGAAGGGTACAAAAGAATTTCCAAGGCATTAGATATACCATGGAACACAGTCATCAAGTGAAGAAAATATGGCACAACAGTGACATTACCAAGAACTGGACATCCCTCCAAAATTGATGAAAACATTAGAAAAAAACTGGTCTGGGTGTTTTCTATATTTACCCAACTTTTCTCGTGTGCATTGTGTCCAATCAAAAATACGTGATATTAATACAGAATAATATGTTAACCTCTATACCCCCATTGTCTATATTTCTACATAACACTTCATAACTTATTATTGTTTTTTTATTCACCCAAATATACCTCATCATTTTTTTAATTATCTTGTAATACATTCCTGGAAGCTGTATAGGTACCATGTTATATAGAATTTTCGAAACGATTATCATTTTTATTATATTTATTCCTCCTAGCCACGATGGGGATCCTACTATTAATTTCCTTAATTCCTCTTTGATCTAATTTATTAATGGGATATAATTCGCTTTATATAGCTTTTTCAAAGCTAATTAAATTTATTCCCAAATATTTTAATTCTCTTTCCTTCCAAACAAAGGGAAATTCTTTTTGTAAGGCTTTCTGCTCATCTTTTGAGACATTAAAATTTAAGATCTCAGTTTTAGTTGTATTCATTTTTAAATTTGACAACTCTCTGTACTCTTACTATTTTCATTAAGTATGGCAGTGTCAACTGGGGATTTACCATATAAAATTGAATTTCGTCAGCATACGCTGCAACCTTTATGCTCGATCTCTCCAACCCGGATCCCTTTTATAGCTATGCTATTCCTTATCATTGCTAAAAGAGATTCTAAAGATAATACAAACCGTAAAGGAGACAATGGGCATCCCTGCCTTGTCCCATTGTACATCTTAAAAAATTCAGATAATGCTCCATTACCCTATACTGCAGCAGAAGGTCGACTATATAATTTCCTTATCCACTTCCTCATTTTGGGACCTATCCCCTGAGTTTCCAGCGTGTCTAACAAACCCCCAATCCAGCCTATCAAAAGCCTTCTCTGCATCCACAGACAAGAGCAGAACCGACGCTTTCTCTCTTCTACTTCTTTGAATCAAGAGCAGTGTTCTCAATCCATTGTCCCTACCCTCCCTCCCAGGGACAAAAACCACCTGATCCATTCCGGCATCAGGCTCGTCAACCTATTTGCCAAGAGTTTTGTGTATAATTTAGTATCTATATTTAACAATGATATAGGTCTGTTACTGGAACATTGGGTTCCATTTTTACCCTCTTTCTGTATGATGGTAATATGAGCTTGCAAAGATTCCTCCCTCATTTCCATCCCTTCTCCCAATGCATTCATATATAACCACAACTTGGGGATTAATTAATCTTTTAATTTTTTATAATATCTCAGTGTACCCATCAGGGCCTGCTGTTGTATCCTTCAATGCCATCTGAATTTCCTCTTGCACTATCGATAACTCAAGGTTATTTAACTGTTCTTCTCTTAGCATCGGTAGTCCCGTTTCTTTTAAGTATATCTTTTTTTTTTTTTGTTCTTTTCTTCCTCTACTTCTATGGGCTGTAGAGGGATAACCTTATATAATTTACTATAGTTATTTTTTTAAATACTTAAGCTATATGCTTGGTTGAGTAGACCAGTTCTTCGTTACCATCTCTAATTTTCTCAATATAATTAATTGGGTTTTTTTTTTCTCTGTGCTCTCATTAGGTACTTCCCTGGCCTATTTTCCCAGCGATGCCTCTCATTTGCCATCCTACTAAATACTCTCCTCGTTTCTTCCTCCATTAGATTATATAGTTCCTCTCTTTAATTTACTATACTCTGCCGAATCTCCTCTGTCAATCTTTTTATGAAGTTGTTCCAGGCCATACAAGTCCCTAAAAAGCATTGCAATTTTCTCTTCTCGTTCCTTTTTTTTTTTTCCCCTGGCCCCAATCGCTATCAAGACTCTCGATATAAGCCTTATAAGCTTCCCACACCATTGCCACTGAAGCTCCTTCGGTCTAATTTTTTTTTTTCAAAGTATTGTTTTATTTCTGTTCTCAGTTCCATCTTATGATCCTGAAGGAGTGTCTCATTTAATTTCCACGTGTTTAACTTATTTTGCTCTCTTCTCCATAATAACTTCATTGTGACAGGTGCATGGTCCGAAATTGTTATAACTTCTATATTTACTTTACCGGGGACTCCAAAATCTATGGTCCAACAATATATAATCTAATCTCGAATACGTTGCATGTGCCAGAGAGTAGAACATAAAAGCGGGGTGGGGTGTTTAACTCTCCAAACATCTACCAATTGACTTTGATACAACACTTTTCCTATAGATTTCAAAGACTTATTCCCGTCTCTCTGCACAAGCGACAACGTATCGATTTGCGGATCCTTGCAAAAATTTAAAGCTATTAGTTTTCCCTTTTTTAAAGTCCTTAAGTTTTCTCAAAGTATTTATCAAATGGGCAACAGGGTTTCTATTGGGACAGTATATTATAATTTTATATATATATATATATATATAACAGGAATCGCCACTCGGGATTCTCCACTTTCTCATCTAACTTAAACCTTAAATTTTTGGCAGTACCAGTTGCCACCCCTTTAGCACGCTTAATCAGAGAGTCAGCGTAAAAACAGGTTGGGTAGTATCCAGAGAATAACTTACCGTTTGTTTCTTGTAATAAGTGAGTTTCTTGTATAAATACCAATGCAATAGCTCGTTGTTGTAATTCTCTAAGAATCTTATGCCTTTTCCCCGGGCTATCCAACCCCTTAACAATATAAGTCGCAAAGTTGACCTCAATTACCCTTAAATGGTTTGCCTCTTCCCCTACGATTTTTCCTGACTAGAATAGCACCATCCTTCATGAGGAACACGGAGCTAACCCCCTCCCTTCCACCCCTACCATAATCCCACCCCTACCATAATCCCCCCCCTCCTTAGGCTTGTATTTTGCCTATGGATCGTTTGTGGGCCTAGTCCCACCATCAATTCAACTATAGGGTGAAACCCAGAGCACACACGCCTCTTCAATCCGCGATCCCAATGCCTTGGTTGAATTTCCAGCTATCTATCCCACTTCCCATGTCTGCCTTCCCAGAGAGGGCCCAGGGGAGAATGGGAAGGGGGGGGGGGCCTGCATAAAATTCCTCATTACCCTCTCTGTCCCCCCTCTCATATACAAGAAGGACAAGAGGCAGAGTCTGAGGGGAGAGAGGGAAAAAAAGATTCCCCTCACCCCTGTTTTATCTTTATTATCTTTGCCCACTAGGGGCTACCAGCCCACTCTTTTCCTATTCCCCCATCTCTTATACCCCCTCCTCCCAACTGGGAATAACTATTTTCTGTAATTCAAGTCTCTCACAAAAGTCTCTCAATTCTTCTGGAAATCTCAGACTTGCAGAGCGACCGTTTTTCCATCCAATCAAACATACTGAGGATCCCCAGCTGTAACAAATATTCTGTCTTATTTGTTTCAACAAAGGCCTCAGTATTCTCCTTCTTGTCAGTGTTTCTCCCGGTTAAATCTGCTAAGATCTGTAAACTAACTTCTCCATGTTTTATTACTGCTTTTCCTTTTATCTTCCAGAAATCCGCTTTATCTCTATAGTAATGAAATCGTAGTCACATCTCTCGGCTTTTCATTCATTCGGGGGGGGGGGGGGGGGTCACCCTCTGCGGGGTCTACAGGTCTCGGGAAGCGCTGATCTCCTCCAGTAGAGTGGAGCCTCCTCGCTCCTTACAAGCCGGTAGGCTTCTCTATCTCCCAGCCGTCCTCTGCAGCGGGTCACGTGACCGCCTAGCATCCTTCGGGCTCTGGCGGAGTCTGCCTCCCTTCCACTCGACACTCTGCTCTCTCCCCTCCACCTGACTTCCACCGCCGACCTACAGCCAAGAGGGCACAGAGGACCCAATCTCCTCCAGGGGGATCGCACTCAAACTCCGGGTAAGTCTCAGCCTCCTAACTCATCTGTGTGGTAGGACAATGGGAGTGCCTAATTACCGAGGGCTCTCACATTGAGTTCCCTCTCGGCGCCATGTTCCCTTTTTTCGTTTATAGTTCAAAAAAATAAAAAAAAAACAGTGGTGATTAAATACAATCAGAAAAAAAGCTCTATTTGTGTGGGGGAAAAAAAATGATAAAAATTTCATATGGGTGCAGTGTTGCATGACCACGCAATTGTAATTCAAAATGCGACCGCTTTTAAAGCTGAAAATTGGCCTAGGCAGGAAGGGGGTAAAAGTGCCTGGTAGGCAAGTGGTTAATGCTCAGAAGAGGAGAGAGTGGGGCAGCACACATAAATCGTGGACTATCAATCAATGGAAGACTGTAATATGGTCCGATGAATCGAGTGTCGCACTGTTCCCAACCACCGGATGTGTTTACGTGTGGCGAACACTGTCTCAAGCTTACAATCAGCATTGTCTTGTGTAAATAGTAAAGCATGGTGGTGGCGCTATCATGGTTTGGGGAGCTAGCTTGGTGTTCTGCAGTGACTATGTATAAATTGTTTCCTGAAGACCGAACCATTTACCAAGACAATAATGATCTAATTCACACAGGTGGTGTTGTCAAATCGTGATTTGACAAGTATGCAGATGAAGTCTCCCACCTTCCCTGGGCGCTGCAGTTGCCAGACCTCAATATTACAGAGCCACTATAGTCAATTTTGGAAAACAAGTTTCGGGTTAGTCTTCTGTCTCTGGCAATTCTGCGAGAACTACAATGGTTATTGCATGAAGAGTGGTATGGATTTCATTATCCACCATCCAAGACTTTTATATTTGTCGATTCCCAGGATAATTCAGGCTGTCTTGGATGCCAAAGGCAGTCCAACACCATATTTGGTAGCGTATTTGTTCTTTTACCTGGTGTTTCCATAATTTGTCCAACCCCTGTAGTGTCTGATCAAGTGTCAGTAAAATCAAGTGTCAGTAAATGCTACAGTATATATTGGCCAAAACCCACTATTTCATCTATTCTACAGTGTCTGTTCAACAAAGACACTGTAGAATAGATGAAACAGTGGGTTTTGGCCAATATATACTGTAGCATTTACTGACACTTGATTTGTCTCCCACTGCTTGAAGGGTATGAGTGTAGGTCTGCTTTAAGTGTAATTTCACCTTTTCACAAAATGAAAAGGTGGACTAATAATACTAATGGTCCTAACTGCATTTACCTCCGTGGATGATTAGCTTTTAATGCCCATACAGCTGGTGCAATGGTTCGAGGGTTTGAAAGCTGCTGTCTTCTTCCCTTCTTTCCTAGGGATGCTATCAGATCGATTCCAGTTTGTCAAAGCGGACACGTGCCAGCACTTGCCAATCAGAATTGCTCTGATTTGATTGGTGAGTGAGGACTAGTGGGGGAGTGTAAGCATGTAGTGTGTTCACTTTAACTTTTTTCACAAAAGAAAAAAAAAAAAACTTCCCCCTTCAGGGGAATGTGTATTTGTGTTTTGTTTTTTTTTGGGGGGGGGGGCAGCCCTGAAAGAAAAGGGCATTGTGCTAATGGCAGAGCTTCTATCCATCGTAGATGAACTACAATTCCAGGAAGAACCAAAAGAACATAAATTAAAAAAAATTTCAAACATGTAAAAAGGGAAACCGATACTACCTTCATATTGCAGAATATATTTCAGGTATGAAAGCTTCCTATATGCTTTTGGTATTTCCTGTGATGAATATAACCATGAATTAGTGAAAGGTGGGGAGATTGCTCCACTAAAAAGTGTAACAAGAAGTATTATGAAAGCTCTGACAATCATTTACCAAAACACAAACAACCTGGATAAGTAAAACCGCAAACAAAAAAGATTTCCATTGAGGACTAGGCCTCATTTATTTCAACACAGCATTAAAAATTATTCAGGTAAAATGAGCCCCATTCCTAGCTGGTTAAAGAACACCTTAGGTATGAGATTGCAAAAGAGGCCAGCAACTAATTATTTATTTTGAATCTACTCATACAAACAGTTGAATTTTTGTTTGCCATTGAATGCTGATGTCATTGGCACACTACTAAAGACAAAAGGTGGTTCTTCTTAAACCCAAAAAAACAATGTCTGCAGAATATACTGAATGCTGTCTTCACAGAATCCAAGGGTGAAAAGTATACTATAGCACCACTTGAGTTTTTTTATTGAGTGAGAGGTTTCATTTTAGGACCTTCAGTTATGGTTAACTCAACCGATGAACTGTAAAGGGTGTTAAATAATTGCTTATTGATGTTTTTGAGTTTTTGTTTCTTGCAGGATGACACATTTTTTATTTGTGTGCAGCAAATTTAAAGTGGTGCTACAGGCTGAAGGTTTTTTACCTTCATGCATTCTATGCATGAAAGTAAAAAACTTTCAGTGTGCACCTCTGTTCCCCAACCCCCCCCCCCCCCCCCAGCCCCTCTAATACTTACCTGAGCCCGATCTGAAAACAGTGCACTAGAGACATTGCACAGAGTGGGTATGTTGTTTTTTGTTTTTCATATTTTACCTTTTATAATCACTTTATCCACAAGGTTCAGAAGTGTGTCTATGGGAATGTTTGACCAGTCTTTCAGAAGTGCATTTGTGAGGTCAGGCACTGATGTCATATGAGAAGGCATGGCTCGCAGTCTACGCTCAAATTCATCCCAAAGGTGTTCCATCAGATTGAGGGCAGGACTCTGTGCAGGTCAATCAAGTTCCTCCACCCCAAATTCGCTCATCCATGTCTTTATGGACCTTGCTTTGTGCACTGGTTCACAGTCATGTTGGAACAGGAAGGGGTCATCCCCAAACTGTTCCCACAAAGTTGGGAGCATGAAATTGTCCAAAATGTCTTGGTATGCTGACGCCTTAAGAGGTCCCTTCACTGGAAATAAGGGGCCAAGCCCAACCCCTGAGAAACAACCCCACACCATAATCCCCATCCACCAAACTTTACACTTGGCACAATGCAGTAGGGCAAGTACAGTTCTGGCAACTGCCAAACCCAGATACATCCATCAGATTGCCAAGCAGAGAAGGGTGATTTGTCACTCCAGAGAAAACGTCTCCACTGCTCTACAGTCCAGTGGCGGCGTGCTTTACACCACTGCATCTGACGCATCTAGTGGTGTAAGGCTTGAATGCAGCTGCTCCGCCATGGAAACCCATTCCTTGAAGCTCTCTATGCACTGTTGTGCTAATCTGAAGGCCACATGAAGTTTGGAGGTCTTTAGCTATTGGCTCTGCGCACTGTGAGCTTCAGCATGCGCTGACCCCGCCCTGTCATTTTATGTGGCCTACAACTTTGTGGCTGAGTTGCTGTTATTCCCAGTTGCTTCCACTTTATTATAATACCACTAAGAGTTGACCGTGGAATATTCATTAGGAAGGAAATTTCATGCATGGACTTATTGCACAGGCGGCAACCTATCATGGTACCATACTTGAATTCACTGAGCTCCTGAGAGCGACCCATTCTTTCACAAATATTTGTAAAAGCAGTCTGCATGCCTAGGTGCTTGATTTTATACACCTGTGGACATATAGGTGATTGAAACACCTTCATCCCATGATTTGGAGGGGTGTCCCAATACTTTTGGCAACATAGTGTATGTCATTGGAAATAAAAGAATTGCAGCTACAAGTCTTATATTTTTTTTTTTTTAGAAAATCTATAATGTTTTGGGGGTTTTATTAGGTTTTTTTTTTTAAAGGTTAAGTTCACCTTTAGTAAAATGTTACAAGTTATATCCATATTTATGATGTAACATGTTATTAACTAAGCAGCCGCCACAACCCGCTTGCGTCATTCATTCACAGAGAATGTGAATGGAAGAACTACAGCCACCATTGGCCATTGCGGTTGAAATCTTGTAGTTCTCAATAAACTACCACGGCACTGATGAGCACTCCTAGGAAGTTTTTGATTTTTGCTGTCATTCAGTAACTGACTGCCGGACAGCTACACTGACAGTTTGCAGGAGCCTGAGATTGCACCTGCGATCTGCTGGTCGTGGGTGCAATGTTTTACAGGCTCCAAATTAAAAAGTTTTTTTTTTTTTTATTAACCTGCAGAAAGATGTGCATGTATTTATTTTTAAAGGTTAACTCCTCTTTTAAGTCAAAAATATTGATTTTAAAGTGTGTAAATGGGGAAAAATTTTGGTCTGGCAGTGAAAGGATTAAAGGAAAAGTGCACTTTAACCAGTTCCCAACCAGCCTATTGCATATTGATGGCTGGATGGGACTCTCCTCCTTCCTGGTGGACATCATATGATGTCCTCCTGGTCACGTTGTTTGTGTGTGGCGAGCTTTGTCCATCGGACCCAGTAAATCACTGATCGTGCTAAAGAGCCAATGACTTTACCATGTAATCAGACAAAATGCACTTTAATTTGTTTCCTTCACCTAAATTAACCCGCCCTCCCCCTCCACAGATGCATACTTGCTTACCTCAATCCAATGGTTGCAGCCTCCAGCAATTGTTTACATTCTGCCTGTGCCTATACCTTACAGCCACTTCTCGGTTGTCCACATCAGTGTTTGCATAACGTGCACACTTCCTATCACATGGGCAGCAGCAGGGTTCTTTTAGAAGCAGGAAAAGGATGTCCTCACAGGGGAACATCGAGGGACTGGGGATCTCAAGATGGGAAGCACCTGGAACCAGCAAGGGACCTGTATGCGGGGATGTAGGTGAATATATCTGGTTTCACAAGGTAAGGGAGAAAAAAAAGCTTAAAAAGGATTGGTTGCCAATGATTGGAAGGGCAGCCTGGTCAAAAATTATTTTTTGCCCAGAGTGGGGCTTTAAGTATACTGTCAGACTTTCATATAAAATCACTTGTGCTTTAATTTTGAAGTTTTATTTCATTATTTATCATAGCAGTTGTATTCTAATATTTATATGAAGAATAATTTGACTATAACCAATACTTCTGTTTTTTTATTTTTTCATCTTTTTCAGAGGCTCGTTTACGCCAGTCATGTAAATTGGGTAGACAATCCAAAATGAAGAGAAGCTGTTATCAAAGTGGAAAAGGATTCAGGCTAGGTTCACACCTATGCAGTTTGTGTTTTTTCCATTTCTGCAGTGTTTTTTTTGCGGTTTCATTTTGAATTTTTGCACATGCGTTTCTGTTTTTTTTTTTTTTTTTATACTTGTTGCAGATTAAAGCGCATCAAAAACGCACTACGTGCATTTCTGCAGCGTCTCTTTTGAAGTCTATTGAACCAAAAACAAGTCCCTGATCCTTTCCAAAAAAAACGCATTGGGTGAAAACGCAAAGATGTGAACCTGTCCCATAGGAAATAATGTTAAATGGACTGCTGTGTGTTTCTGCAAAACACAACGGAAAACACATAGGCCTGAACCTAGACTTACACAGTTTTTAGTATTTTATCCATTTTTTTTTTCTATCAACATTTATTTTTATTGAAATGTAAATCTGGAGTCCTGTGATTTGTTGTGAACAGGCCCACTATAGGAAACAGCACAAGCAGAGCAATGATCTAGCAGAACACAGAAGCTCGTTGTAATAAAATTCCAAAACCACATTTTTATTTATTTTTACTTTTTATAAAGGGTAAAGATGGTTGATGTAGGTTTAACTATTTGTATTGATTTTAATAACAAGCAGCAAAATTGATTTGGTTTTATAGCTCTTAAGAGGAATTATTAGAAGAACATCACTTAGTAACGTAGTAGTTTAACTGTGAATGGTAACATCATACACTGCTGTATATATTGTATTCAAAGAGCTAAAAAAAAGTCAAAGAACTTTCAAACCTAAAAGGACACATTTATTTGTTTTTCTCATTGTCGGCTACATTTTTTTTATACCACTCGGTAAAGTTTAGGTAAAAAGTGGCGTAAGGTCTCTCTGAACTGATGTAGTGAACACAGACCTCAGACTGTTAAATGGGAATGAGATTAGTTTACACCATTGTGGTACATTAAAAAAAACCAGAATGCTGCATTTGTTCACATGTAAAATTCACTGGACCACACAACTGCACAAGAATGCACCGCAAACACAGAAACTAAGTGAAAAAAATATAATGCCTCAAAAATGTACTACTAATGCACTGCAAATGCAACAAAAATGCACCAAATTACCATTTTTGTTAAAGCTGAATATCAATATTTTCATTAGAAATTAATGGAATTATCAATACCAGCATAGATCACACCTCTGTACCATGCTGCTCAGTTGTTTGCACATCCCCTGACATTTTATTACATTTGATAGGCGTGAGGTGGTGTTGTCCCACTGCCTTCTCATCTTCTCATTTAACCTCCCTGGCGGTATTCCCGAGTGTAGCTCGGGGTAAGGTTTCAGTACCACAAGCGGTAACCCCTGAGCTACACTCGGGCTTACCATGCGGCGCTGCTCCACGATCCCTGTATCACTTACCTTGTCCTGCGCTCCCACGATGTCCCTCCTGCATTGTCCCCGACAATCTAATCCGGCGGATGCCAGCATCTGTCATCTGGGTTCCGTCCCCTGTGAGCGTCGGGACGTACGGGGGACGGAACGGCGGGAAATTCAAAAATGACAAAAAGTGACATTCACTAAAATCACATAGTATTCCATTACTGTATCAAACCATTTCACATACATTTTGTCACGTCTGCATTTTTACTGTTCTTATTGCCTGGAAACTGAGAAATGTCCATGGTGTCCAAAAAGCGTCACTTTAGGTCAAAAGCGGTTTTAGACCGGCTGGAGAACAGCAATAGTAAATCAGAACCACTTGCAGAATTGAGTGATAATGATTTGTGGGGAAATTCGTCATCAGTGAAAACGATTTTGCGACTTTGCTCAGCGATCTGCGAACTTGGCGCTATATTTCAAATTTAAGTGTTTTTGGTTTGATTATATTATTACATTAAATTTATTATTATATTATTATTTTTATGATTATTTATTAAATTATAATTTATGATTTAGTGTTTCAAATTTTATCATACCCGGGATGTTTACTAGACTCTTGTTCGGACAGATTTCAGTGAGTTATTCCTAAAAATTACAGCCCTACAATAAAAAAAAAAACATTTCCATGCAAAGTAATGGTACCGCTTTCAGCACCAAAAATCTGAAATAATCATACCGCTAGGGAGGTTAAACCACCTAAATGCCAGACTACTGCTTTGCAAGCATGTACATTGTTTTTCGTTGCGGTGTGGTTGCAGCATGGCTCTGTTCACTAGAATGGGTTGTGTTTGGGAGATAAAATTGCCTGCCGAGCACAACAGAAGGTATTGTTCCTGCCGCAGCCATGAAGTAGACCATTGTAGTTACAGCATGAGTATACCCCCAGCCTCTGCCTCTTCAGCTAAAGAGGGAGTGGTTGGGGGAAGGTAAAAACACTGAGCAACCACAAGATTTTACCAACCCCCAGCCACTAGTGTAAACACGTCCTAAAACTTTAATGATTCTAGCATGGTAGTGATCCCTAGCATCTAAGGCCCCATTCAGTTTGTGTAGCAGGAATGCCCGCTCACAGGTTTTATTTTAGCGCATATCATACGTTTCCATGTGTTGTGGATAGGGCAGCCCATTCACTTGAATGGGCTGCCCTATGCGTGTTAGTCATGCCAAAGAAGCTCCTACAGTTTTTTGGACTACAAGCTTTGTGCAATTCTTTCGTGTGCATTTTTCCACAATTGCTGCATGTTGTCATTCAACAATCGCAGTAAAATAGCACCACGTTAAAGGTTAAGAGTGAATGGCACTCAAACACGCGGTGCACGTTTTGCTGCACAATTTGGAAACACCCACAATTCCAAATTCCTATGTATGAATGCAGCATTATATCTACTGCAAAAAATGATAGATCTTGTTACGTTTTCACATTTTTTTTGCTCTGATGCACTACATACTAGCCCAGTTTTGCTTCAGTGAAAAAGGACATGTTTTCCTCTGTGTGGGGTAAACAAGCAGACCCAAAAGTGGACTGTATACGCTTGCCTCCCACAAGGGAAAAGTGCAAGTTTTCCACTGTGTGGGGTAAATGTATGCAGACCCAAAAGGGGGATGTATACGCTTGCCTCACGTAGAAGAAAGGGACACTGGAAAAACCGTCTTTACTTCCGATGTAATGCGTATGTGGATAGCAGTAAGAGCTACAAGAGGAATTTAAAAAAAAAAAGACAAAAAGGTACCTTTGAAAAAAAAATGTATTCAAAGAAAAAAACTAATTTTGTTAACTGCAGTAAGCAGAAATAATGCAAAAACAACAAAATACATTACACATATTGATCCTGCCATGATGCTTCTCTTTATGGTGATACAAGAAAATCTGATTGCGGATGGTCAAGGCTCATACATTTGTCCATAAACAGCACACAATGACTTGGATTTTGTGGCTGTGGTTCAACAGTGACTCTCTCCTTGTCCTGCAGAAAGTAATGAAGCACACAGCAGGCCAGGACCACTTTGATGGCATTTTCAGCATGTGTTGCTGGGCCGATAATTGAAGAATTTTTGCTTCTGGTTGAGATTGTAGCCACTGTATGACCTCATTAGATTTTCTGCCAGTCCAAAGGCCTCATCCGCTACCATGACCAAGGGTAGACTGGGTTCTTCTGTACAAGGTGGAGGCCTGCTGGGTGGAATGTGAAGGCGTCCTTCATGCAGACGACGTCCAAAGGCTGACAGGTGAAAGATACAGGCATTACACTGGCTGCCGTACGCTCCAACATCCACAGTGATGAAGCGTAGGTTGGCATTAGCCAATGCCAGGAGGACCTCAGAGAAATATTTCTTATAACTGAAGTATAGCAATCCAGACTGAGGAGCCTTCTATACCCTGACGTGCTTGCCATCAAGGGCACCAATGCAAATGGGGAACTGGGTCTTCTCCCAAAACTTATTTGCTATAGCTTTCCAGATGTCCTCATTAGGCTCAGATATGACCACTTCCCTAAGCTCCTCCCATAGTGCCAAGCAGGTTTCCCTGGTTACCTTGGACATTGTGGAGACACCCAGTAGAAAATAGTGGTGTAAGGACACAAATGTTTGTCCTGTAGCAAGAAACCTAAAAAATAAATATTTTAAAAAATAGAAAACAAAAAAGGGTACTACCCTTATACATGTAAACAAAAAAAGTTGAAAATCAAAAACTAAAATAAACAATTTTAACAAAAAATATATTATCTGTACATTGTTCAATATAACAAAATGTAACATACCCGATTGTCACAAGCAGCTGTTCCTCCAGTGACACACTTGTTCCCCATAAAATACCTAAAGTACCCCATAGAGAGACGTTGGAATATATAGGGATGCTTCCAGAAATGACAAAGGCTGCTTCTCTCCTCCTCCAGCGGTCTCCTTCTCCTCAACCTTCTTAACGCAATCAGCAGGATGGCCTCATCCATTTTCACAACAAGTTCCATTACAGTTATCAAATACTTGCAGATGCTCTCAATTGCTCTCTCTCCAACCAAAATCGCACCGAGAAATGATCATTATATGCATTGTGGGAAATTTGAGAGTGGAAAATAGAAGAGGGCAGTGTTTTTGTTTAAAAACAACGCTTTTAAATGCTAGCGTGGTTAACGCACATTGACGCTTGTACGAAACGCGGCTAAAAGCGCATTTTTATACAGCTTTATCCTGGTGGCAGTACTGACATTCCAGCTTGTTTTTTTAAATGTCCTGTTTGCATGAAAGCTTATGATTAAGAAAAAAATGACATATATCAAACTGTGGGGTTGATTTAAAAAAACTGGAGAGTGCAAAATCTGTTGCAACTGTACATGGTAGCCAATCTGCTTCTAACTTCAGCTTGTTCAATTACACTTTCACAATAAAACCTGGAAGCTGATTGGCATCTATGCAGACTTCACCAATTTTAGTAAATCAACCCCAGTATGTCAGGGAGGTCAGATCATCATTCATGAGATATAACTGCCTCCAGTGGGAACACCAGTAAAGGAACACCTAAAATTAATCCTGTAGTTTGATTATCCTATTGTAAGACAGTCAACAGTTAGTGTGGATGGACATAGCAGACAATGGGCCCAAACACTAGAAAAGCAGAGCAAAATTGAAAAAAAAAAACACTAAAATGTTTGCTTACCCGAGAGAGGAACCCTCTTTGATGACAACTGCTATTATTAATTACTTGCATACTTCAGAATGTTATCTCTGGGAAGTGATGAAATCTGTGATAAAGTGTCATTATAAACTTTTCTTTATTCCAAAATCCTTGCTAGAATTTCCTAACCGGTGATTTCATTGAGATATATTGCTGGGTATTGTGCATGGCTAAATCTATCATGTATCTTTATATATATTTTTGATTTCCTGAAATTGATCTGTGTATGGTGAGATAGTCTGCTAATCTGTTGTGAAGTTGAGGGTTGTTGTTGTCGGTAGAAACTAGAGGGTTATTTTCTCTATTAATATGCTGTAAGCCTATCATCTTTAAGGATGCATTTAAATTGTATTTTATTATTGCCATTTATATCCGAAGTAGTCTCCTCCCTCCCTTCCTTCGGCCGCAGAAGGTAGGGAAACTGCGCTGAGTATTTTGCAAAGCTTTGATTAATCACAGTTTATACATATTTATGGCTTTTCTTGTGTTTAGATTTGGAGTTTGATTTTACTTGCATTTAATTGTTGCCAATTCCTTTGATGGTGTGTATGAACTACAAATCACCAGTCAATTATTATTTATATATATATATATATATATATACACACACACACATATATATATATATACATACACACACACACATTTATATATACACACAAACACAATGAATGGTCTGGTATATAAATTATCTTTATTTACTAATCATATTTGGAGATATTTGTATATCTGGTAAGAAATCTGAATGATTGAATATTATTCCTGAAGTAGTTTTGCCATAACGGCTGGAGGTAATGTGCTGTAGTTCTATATATAAGTCAGACCCCGCCCCTTATATTCATCATTCATATTGCTGGTCACTGTTGTGTTAATCACTATCACTACACCAAATCAATACCGGTCATGAAGGGGTTAAAATCTCCCAGAGGTGACCTCACTGTGAGGGTTGCCATGGTGGGTTGCCATGGTAACGTGCTCTGGCAGTTTGGAAAGGTCACAGCTGTGAGTCCAGTGGTCAGTGTACAGTTGGGAGGAGACAGAGGAGCACACACCCCTGAGAAGCTCGCGAGATTTCAGATTTGAAAACAAATATCTACGTGAAAATGATCTTTTTGGCATTTTTGCCAATTCTTTGGGCCCTTTGGGTCTCTGGAGGACTGATTACAACATATGTCCTCACCATGGAAAATCATCATTATGATACCGGCATAATATACATAAGGTAAACGTCCATTACAGTTTTATTAGGGAGGAGAGGGGATTTTAGGAACATGTGAATGTAAAGTCTGAGCTCCACACACAGTACAAGACTTTAGGAGGATCAGTAAGGTTTAGGGAATGATACGAGATGCCTGGCTGCCTCTGGCTGTACAATATGGGGAAGAAGACATGATATATGAGGCTGTGGGGTTGATTTACAAAAACTGGGGGGTGCAAAATCTGTTGCAGCTGTGCATGGTAGCCAATCAGCTTCTAACTTCAGCTTGTTCAATTACGCTTTGACAATAAAACCTGGAAGTTGATTGGCTCCTATGCAGAGCTGCACCAATTTTAGTAAATCAACCCCAGTTAGACAAACAAACACTGCTATGGAAATGATTTTGACAGAGAGTCCTCTGCAACACTTTCATTACCTGTTGATCCTGCCAGTAGATTTGTTATATTCCCACTCCCTGTAACAGATCGCACTGTCCAGTGAGCTATAAGAAGCTTCTGTCTCAGCTGCTAAATGTTCAGAACAATTCGTGTTTTAATCAGATTGGATGAACTATTCTAGTTTACAGAGGAGGGTTACAGCCATGACACTGGGACCTGGGGTCACACTAATGCCGGCCATAGACGGTTCGTTTATCGGCCGATTTTCTGTCCGAAAAACAAAATATCTTTCGTTCTGTAAACTGATGTTGCCACCAATGATTGCAAAAATCATCCGTTTTTCACACATTTTCAAACATAACCGATAAACTAAATGAGGAGGAACCGTGAAAAATCGGCCGATTGTTCTTTCGGACGAAAAATTGGCCGATAAATGAACCATCTATGGCCTGCATTAGTCTAGGTTCACACCTATGCATTTTCCACTGCATTTTGCAGAAACGCACAGTAGTCCATTTAACATGATTTCCTATGGGACAAGTTCACATCTGTGTGGTTTTTTTTGAAAGGGTCAGGGACAAAATGTTGTGTTTTCGGTTCTATAGACTTCAATGGAGAAGCTGCAGAAAAGCATGTAGTGCTGATGTGATGCGTTTTGCGTTTTATTCCGCCCAGCAACAACTTGAAAAAACAAAAGAAAAAAAACACAAACAGCATCAAAAACGCATGTGCAAAACCACAAAACACACCGCAAAAAGAAAAACTGCATAGGTGTGAACCTAGCAGGATCAACAGACATTTATTAAACGTTTATTAACCAGTAAAAAAATAACTTCCACTACCACATTTTCAAGGCTAAAAGGTAATTTTTAAAAATATAACTTCATGATTTGGGATTAGATACACTTTATTACTCTAAATACTTCCCCTGAACAAGCATGTAGTCACCAACAAAAGATGAAGTCAGAATGATCGGAATACTCCTTATCAGAGGCTCTGATATTATTCAAGCCATTGGATTAGTATGGCAGACATACAACTAACATTTTCATCCAAAAAGGTCAACGCACAGAATTCGCTGTGTTTCCCGCAATGCATATATATGAACCTAGGCTTAAAGTTTACTGTAATATATAGATATTACTAGGAATATTAGGTAACAAAGAACAGAAAGGTACTACTAGAGGAAACAATATCATACTGTACTAATATACTAGACTTTGTGTAACATTAACTCACACCTGTTCCCTTTTATTTTACAGCTACACCGGATGCTACGAACCCGAGAAAACCTTGTTCACCCTCATTCTGGCAGTGGCCTGTGCGCTAGGTAAGTGATCATATACAGACTGACCTTCTTTATGAGAGTAGGGTACTTTTCCTGAGTGTAAGTGTAGTATCCACGGGCTTTAGGTGCAAATGTAGCAAGCTTTTTACTTCAGTTCTAAGATCATTTAGGCTCCGTTCACACCTATGCAGGTGCGAGTGTGTTTTAGAGTGTTCTGCTTAGGGCAGCCTGTTCATTTCAATGGGTTGCCCTACATGTGAAAACAATCACACAAACATAGGTGCATGAGTCCTTTCTGATGAAACGGTGCTGTACCACAACACTTGGTCCTTTCTTACCATGCATTCTAGTGTGCAAAAACATGCCGCTAGCAAGGTGCATTCAGGTGTCATTAAGAATTAATGGCAAAACTGATGGCCTGAAGAAAGGGATGCACATTTCTGTGTGCGGCAGGACAGTACACGATTTTGGGCAAATTCCCTCAATGCACAAATGTGAACCTAGTCTTGGAATTCTCTATAGGCACATTTGAGCTGCAGTTGACCTCCTAATAACCTGCATTTGACCCGCTTCAAGCTGTTTTAGCATTAACATTTTCATCCAGCATAGGTCTGAATGTCATGTTTGTGCTATGACTCGAAGCCTTCGTATCACAGCCCCACCCCCTTACATTATGGTTTCCCCTTTACATCAGTGTCATCAGTTCTCCCTTTTACATTACAGAACCCCCTCTTTACATGACAGCACCCCCCTTTACAATACATTGCCCCCCTTTACATCACAACACTCCTTTACAATACAGCCCACTCTTTACAATACAGTGCCTGCTTTACATCACAGACCCCATTGCATTCAAGTCCCTCCATTTACATCAAAGCACCCCTTTACATCAATGCCTTTTGTCCCGCCTTCACATCACAGCCCCCCTTCTTACATCACAGACCTTCCCCCTCAGGGGCGGACTGACAACTCACGGGGCCCCCGGGCAATAGGGGATCATGGGGCCCCTGTGTCCTTGCCCAAACCCACAAAAGCCTATGAAAAAGGTACCAGGGGCATCTCATGGGGCCCCCTACTGACCCCAGGCCCTCGGGCAGTGCCCAAATTTCCAGATGGTCAGTCCGCCCCTGTTCCCCCTTTAAATCAGTATCCACAGCCGCCTTGTATCTCAGACCCTTTCACAGCCACCTCCCTTGCATCCTAGTCCCCATCAAAGACCCCCTTCTGTGTATTCCAATCCCCTCCAATGCCTTCCTTAATTGCACCCAGTCTTCTTCACAACCCCCCTTCATTGCACCCCAGTCTCCTTAACATCCCCCCTTCCTTGCACCCCAGTCTCCTTAACAGCCCCCCTTCCTTGCACCCCAGTCTCCTTAACAGACCCCCTTCCTTGCACCCTAGTGTCCTTCACAGCCCCCCTCATTGCACCCCAGTCCCTTTCCTAGTCCGCCCTCCATGCAACCCCAGTCCCTTTCACAGCCCCCCTCCTTCTATTTCAGTCTGCTTCACAGCCCCCCTCCTTGTATCCCAAGCTCCTTCACATCCTCCCTCCTTGCACCCCAGTTCCCTTCACAGCCCCCCTCCTTGTATCCCAGTCTGCTTCACAGCCCCCCCTCCTTGTATCCCAGGCTCCTTCACAGCCCCCCCCCCCTTGTATCCCAGGCTCCTTCACAGCCCTCCTCCTTGCACCCTAGTCCCCTTCATAGCCCCCCTTATATCCCAGTCTGATTCACAGCCCCCCTCCTTGTATCCCAGACTCCTTTACAGTCCCCCGCCTTGTATCCCAGGCTCCTTCACACCTCCCCCCCCCCCCCTTGTATCCCAGGCTCCTTCACAGCCCTCCTCCTTGCACCCTAGTCCCCTTCATAGCCCCCCTTATATCCCAGTCTGATTCACAGCCCCCCTCCTTGTATCCCAGACTCCTTTACAGTCCCCCTCCTTGTATCCCAGCCTCCTTCACAACCCCCTTCCTTGTATCCCAGTCTCCTTCACAGCCCCCCTCCTTGTATCCCAGACTCCATCACAGCCCCCCTCCTTGTATCCAAGTCCCCATCACACCCCCCTTCTGTCCCTTTTGTGTATCCCAGTCTCCTTCCCGGCCCCCCTTACTTGCACCCCAGTCTCCTTCAAAGCCCCACTTTCTTGCACCCCAGTCTCCTTCACAGCCCCTCTTCCTGGCACTCCAGTCTACTTTACAGCACCCCTTCCTTGCACCCCAGTCTCCTTCACAACACCCCCTCCTTGCACCCCAGTCTCCTTCACAGCCCCTCTTCCTTGTACCACAGTCTCCTTCACAGCCCCTCTTCCTTGCACCCGTCCCCTTCACAGCCCCCCTCCTTGCACCCCAGTCACCTTCAAAGCCCCCCTCACAGGAGAAGGATTCATCCGGAAGAGGACACCCAGGCTGCTAAGTGGCAAAGCCGCAGTCTGGATAGGTCTGTCATGCGGTTTGTTTTCGGACTGCAGTCTGCCATTTCAGGATAGCTGCTCTAGACCTATATGGCAGTTCTGATGCTAAAAAATCCAACTGATACTGGCCCAATGATTTCTGTTAGGAATGTCACATTATAGGTAGAATCCACAAGGATCTTTATTTCCAGCCATGCAGTGAGCTTGATAGGTGGAAATTGTCACTCACTTTTGTAATGATCTTACATTGGAGAAGATAGTTAAGTGCTGACTTGTTACATCCTATGCACCTGCTAACCTAACAAGAGCTGTTGCCATGCACCGTGGAGTCAACACTCTTCTTTTAAAAGCCCAACTCCATGTGAAGTTTTTGTTTGCTTTTTTCCCCATTTTGCTGTAATAGTAGCACACAATTAGCAAAAATATTTAGAATAAGTTAAGCTGTTTAGCCTCAATTGTGCTTCCAAATTTCATGTCAATTCTTTTGTGTTTTGTTTTAGATGCCATCGTCATGTACTGTATGTACGAATACGTCTCCATGCGCTCAGGGAATCGCCATTCCAGGGTGCAGAACAGCATCTTGGCGATCGGATGGATCAGCTGCCTTGGAACACTTTTGGTTGGAAGAAATCCAGTAAGTAAACATAACAAAATTTAAATCACAATAATGCTGATGTATTAGCCACTTCAATACCAGGTGCTTTCACTCCCTTCCTGCCCAGGTCAATTTTCAGCTTTCAGCGCTGTCACACTTTGAATGAAAATTGTGCAGTCATGCAACACTGTACCCAAATGAAATTTTTATCTTTTTTGAGACAGATAGAGCTTTCTCTTGGTGGTATTTAATCACCACTGTGTTCTTTTCTTTTTTTGCTAAGCAAAGGAAAAAAGAACAAAACATTTTTCTTCTTCAACGATGTGCACTGATGCAGCTGCACTGATCATCTGAGCACTGATGATCAGTGCCCTGATTATCAATGTAAACAATGTACTCAGTGTGCCCTGTCAAACTTGTCGGCTATCGACTCTGCTTTCCTCACACAGAGACAGCGTGTCAGAAAAGAAATACAGATAACCGGCAAGTCTGTTTACATGTGACCAGCTGTGATTGAACACAGCTGATCACAACTAAAGGACTGGTGTGATTGGTCCTTTACTGCAATCTGTGATCATTTGTGTCCAAAGGACACAGCGGTCACAGAGTGTGCCCGTGACCATGGATGTGCTTCTACAACTGGAGAGTCGCACTGTAGCCATCTCCCGGCTATAGCGCGGTCGGGAAGAATTTATAATGATTATACTGCAAAATACCTGTGATCACCTTTAGATGGAAGCTGCCATGCTTGGATTGTGTCTCTACATAACCAGAAAAGTGGAGATTCAGTGGACCAACACATTGAGCGAGGTTACTGCTTTGGAGCGATTATGCATCCCTATAGTCAGAAAACAGTTGCTTCCCTCAGAGGCTTTTCTCATAGGCATTTTGCCTTGTGACAGATTCCCTTTAAAATGTCAACATGCAGATTATTTTTGGCTGAACATCATTTTGACATAAAACCTGTGAAATAACCTACATTCTGACACACAATAGCTTATTTATTAAAGTGGTAGTAAACTCTCATTTATAACGCGGACCTACCAGGAAGCTTACAAGTCTTCCCTGTAGGTACAATGAACATCTCCTAAACTTGCACTGTTTAGGAGATATTCATCATTTCAGCAGCCAGTGAAGTCACGCACACTGCACTCTACATTGAGGGCACACTGGGCGTGCTGTCAATTCAGAGCACTGTGCCAGGATTGTGACTCCTGTGTGCATGAGCAGGAGTGAACCTTGTGTGCATGGCAGCAGTGACAGCACGCCACTGAAGGGCTTTGTTTAAAAGATAAATCTGCCATAATGTGCTAGTATGCATACTAGCACATTATGGCATTAACCTGCAGGGGATCGGCTGATTTTATATTTTTTTTTGGTTTTATGACTTTACTTCCACTTTAAGAGAGTTGAGAGAGCAATGATTACATGTAGAGTGCAGCATTTGGTAATAACCAATCAGAATCCAGCTTACATTAGCCTTAACCAGTCATAGCTCTGATAGCTGCAAACCTATAAAATGATGAAATCTGACCCAGCAATGAAAGACATTTGAGCAGAGCTTCCAGGTTATTGCCTTTATTATGCTTACTTTATGGTGCAACTCCAGCTAAAACAAATGTCTCCATTGTTTAGATCCCTCCTTTTCACCCCATTGGGTACACAGACATGTATAGTATTCTCTGTAGTGAAGCTGGAATTTGTGATCTTCTGAATGTTGTCAGGGTTCCTGTTTGGTAAAACTACTTACTACCTGTGCAAACATGGGGAGAGGATGTAAGGAAATCACCAATGTGGGATATAGACAGCAGTATAAACACCACAGAGGTTCTAACACATCCATCCCCACTCCACACCACAAAAAAAAAAAAAAAAAAAAAGTTCAAGTCCATCCCAACCTGAAACATCAGCTTTTTGAATAGTTATTGGAATTTCAACTGTTTCTTCATTTTGTAATATTTATGATTATTGCATGAGCTGGAATGTAATTTGCGTATTTTTTGTTATTCTAGGTGAATGCCAGACCTGTACTACATTGTATCGGAACGGTCATGGCGTTTGTAGGAGCACTGATATACAACATCTGGATGGCTAAAGATCAGTTTAAGCTCAAGATCAGCAGCCGACGCATGTTCTACACAAGGATTGCTAACGCCATCATAACAACTATCTGTATATCAATCCTTTTTATTTGTCATTTACATTTTATCTGCTCCTCCAGTCAATGTCAACAGGTATGTAACATTTGGTGTATACTTCAGAACGGTTTACTCCCTATACAAATCAATGGGATCACAAAAGCAGAAAGCAGAATGAGGGTTCATTCACACAGCCCATACAATAAAATGTTCCATTTTCTCATGTGTTCAGCTACCAGTGTTGCCCTGCACTTAGCTGCAGGAAAATGCAGCAAAGTAGACTGGTTGTCTCAGTCAGGTTTCAGATGACTTTTCCTAATGGAAGGCAGAATGTAAAATCTGACAACTTTCACTTTTCACTAGTTCTCCTTTTCTAAAACCCATTTCAGTGGCATTTAATGGGCTATGGGCCTCTAGTAGAGCAAATTCTAAGCGCTTAGATTCTGGGACTTCGTACAATGAAAGTCAATGCAGGTGTGATTTGAGCAGTATTATTGGCCAAGTTATGCTGCAGTAAGGGTTGAAAAACTGGCTGTGTAGTTTAACAGGAGCGCTTGAATCACAAAACTGGCTTTGTAGGTAAAACAGTAGTAGTGCTTTAAGTAGCATTGGTATGGAGTCCACTGACTGTTTATCATGAGTAAAGAAGAAGCATTAACCTGTGCGGTGCGATTCCTGTCCAAATCGCATGCGGTTTCCTCACTGCTCCTGTGTGAACCCATGCTTGTCATAGTGATTTCCGCCTAGGTTCACACAGGAGAGGTGAGGGAAACCACATGCAATTCGGACAGGAATCGCACCGCATTCATGTTCAAACTGCATGCCATTCTTTGCAGTGCAATTTGCTCACAGTCCTTTTGTATGGATGCAAATCACACCGCAAAGTATCAGTTTCAGGTATTGGAAGCATTTTCACGAGTACAAGCACTCTTGAAAAATACTCGGCATCGGTGCATCCCTAATTGTCAGTTTGGTAAAAACAGAACCTCTTGCACATACTACCATTCTGTAAATAATGGACCCTCATCATTTCTTACAGTTCTGAAAGGCTTTCATTTCATATGATTCAACAACAAAAAAAACTGAATTTATAACACTTTTTGTATTGTTTTTAGATTTTGCACAACACTGCTGTCATTGCAGAGTGGATTGGAGCCTTCACCCTCGTCATCAACAATCTCAGCTACTGTAAGGATCTTAAGGTCAGTATTTTCCATCCATATATGTCCATTGCATTGCAGATGCTTATTTTAAACACCTAATGTTTAGCACAGAGGCATCAGTAAATGTAAAATATTACAACACGTTTTAACACATTGTATTTTCTCATACAGGATTTTCAACCTACAAGCCAACATAGTATTACGGTATACTGGGGTATAGAGGTTTCTGACACAGACTGTGTGAACATGAGGGTTCAAACGTATAGACTCAGGGATGATCCAAGTCAATAATTGGATCATGCCCGTCCTCATTATTAGCAGAGAGAAGAAAGGCCACCTGCCCTGACCTATGCCTGGATAATGGATCTCACCACGGATTGCTGTCTACCTCGACCTTTGCCTGGATAATGGATCACGTCACAGATTGCCGCCTGGATAATGGATCACACCACAGATTGATGCCTGCCTTGACCTTTGCCTGGATAATGGATCGCACCACGGCTTACCTCGACCTTTGCCTGGATAATGGATCACGCTACAAATTGCTGCCTGCCTCGACCTTTGCCTGGATAATGGATTGCACCACAGATTGCTGCCTACCTCAACCTTTGCCTGGATAATAGATCACGCCACAGATCGATTCCTGCCTTGACCTTTGCCTGGATAATAGATCACACCACAGATTGCGGTCTACCTTGACCTTTGCCTGGATAACAGATCACGTCACGAATTGCCGCCTGGAAAATGGATCACACCACAGATTGATGCCTGCCTTGAACCTTGCCTGGATAATGGATCATGCCACAGATTGATGCCTGCCTTGACCTTTGCCTGGATAATGGATCACACCATGGATTGCTGCCTACCTCGACCTTTGCCTGGCTAATGGATCACGCCACAGATTGCCGCCTAGATAATGGATCACGCCACAGATTGATGCCTGCCTTGACCTTTCGCTGGATAACAGATCACACCTCTCCCTTTCCTCCCCCTCTCTACCCCCCTGTCATCTTTCCCTTCCCCCTCTTTCACCCCCTCCCTACCCCCCTTTCCTCTTCCCCTCCCCCCTCTCTCAACAGGAGGAGGGAGGGAAAAATAGAGGGGGAAGGTAGAGATCACCCCCTTCTTAACCCCCCTCCCTCTCTTCTTCTCCTTCCCACTTCTTCCCCTCCTTTCTCTCTCTTCCCTTGCTCTGCCCTCTCTCTCCCACCCCTTCCCTTCCTCTTCTCTGTCTCTCCCCCATCTTCTCTTTTCCTCACCCTCTCTCCCCCTCAGCAGGAGGAGGGAGTGGGAGGGGTAGAGATGGGGGAGGTGGGACAGCAAGGGGGTGGGAAAAAAAAAGAGGATGTCTCAGTGTTTGCTGATGATACAAAGCTAAGCAGGGCAATAGCTGCGTAACAAAATACAGAAACTTTACAAAGACTCCTTGATAAAAAAGGGAAGTCAGCAGCTATGTGGCAGACAAGAGTTAATACTGAAAAATGTAAGGTAATGTACTTGGGAGCAAAACATGAATGCTCATGAATACTCACTAGTGGGCAAATGTATAGGAGGAAAAATGTGCACAGGGGTGCTGTGAGGCTGGGGGACCTAACCAATGGTGTGAGAGAGAGAGAGGGAGAGAAGGAGGAGGAGAGCGAGGAGGAGGTAGATAAAGAGGGAAAAGGGGGTAAACAAGGGAATTCTCTCTCCCTCCCCTTCTGTCTCTCTGCCTCCACTTCTTACCTTCTCTCCCTCCCCCATCTCCTCCCTTCTCTGTGCCCATCTCCCTCCTCCTCTCTCTCTCTTTCCCATCCACTCCCCCACCGCCCTACTCCCCCCCTCTTTCTTCCCCCCAGAGGGTGGGGTTTTGGAAATGGGCAGGGATAATGGAGGAAGAGGGGGGAGAGCAGAACAAGGGGAAAGAGGTAAATAGGGAAACTCTCTCCCCTCCGCCTCTAGTCTCCTTTTTGAGGGAGGAGGAGGGAAAGAGAGGGAAGGGGAGAGGGAGAAAAAGAGAGGGAAAGAGAGAGGGGGGGGAGAGAGAGGGGGGAAGAGAGAGAGGGGGGAAGAGAGAGAGGAGGGAGAGAGAGAGGGGGAAGAGAGAGGGGGGGAGAGAGAGGGGGGAAGAGAGAGGGGGGAGAGAGAGGGGGGAGGGGGAAGAGAGAGGGGTGGGGGAGAGAGAGGGGGGGAAAGGGGAGAGGGGGGGAAGAGAGAGGGGGGAAGAGAGAGAGAGGGGGAGGAGGGAAAGGGGGAGAAGGAGGGAAAGGGGGGGGGGGAGAGGAGGTAGAAGGAGGAGTAGAGATGGGGAAGGTAGGGAGCGAGGAGGAGGGACAGTAAGGGGGTGGGAGAGAAGAGGAGAGCAAGAGGAGGGAAAGAGTGAGAGGAGGGGGAAGAAGCAAGAATAGAATAAGGGGGAGGAGGAGAGAGGGGTTGGGGGGAGAAAGAGAGGGAAGAGGGGGAGAAAGAGAGTAGGGAGGTGAAGGAGTGGATGAGAAAGAGGGAGAGAGAGGAGAAGGGAGATGGGCACAGAGAAGGGAGGCGATGAGGGAGAGAGAAGGGGAGGGAGAGGAGGTAAGAACTGGAAGCGGAGAGAGAGAGAAGGGGAGGGAGAGAGAACTCCCTTGTTTACCCCCTTTCCTCTCTTTATCTCCCTCCTCCTCGCTCTTCCCCTCCTCTCCCTAGCTCCTTCCCCTTCACTCTTCTCCTCTCTCTAATACACTTTTGGTTAGGTCCCCCAGCCTCACAGCACCCCTGTGCACATCCTTCCTGAAGATTGGTGATCAAAACTGATTGGCATGTAAATTGGTAGAATTATATTATGGCGTTGCATGCTATAGCGGAGTCTGTGGTCGACTGGGATCCCCAGACCCTTTTCCATCTTTGATTCCCCTATAGATTCTCCGCCAAGTCAGTAATGTGGATTTATTTTTTTTACTCCCAAGCACATTACTTTTCATTGTCAGTAATAAGGCTCATTTACACTTGCTTTTTCTCATGTGTTTTTGATGATTCTTAAAAGTATGCTATATTGCATAAAGTTGCTATACTTTGTTCTGAAGTTATTTCCCTGCCTAACTTTGAAAACTCAGCAAACTCTGAGACTGAACTATTTATGGGCAGCACAGTGGCTAAGTGGTTAATGTGACGAACGCAAGATCGCTGCCACCAATATGCGACGATCCCACGATCGCGGTCACCAATATGTGACGGGCGCGGCGTCAGACCCCAGCCCCTCTCACCAAACTCGTGACCGAAGCACTAGCCAATCTAAAACCGCGCTGTCACGTGCGTAACAATGCCACACCCAGCTGCACCCTGCACAACGATTTTACAGCTAATTGGACCACAATCGATGTACCGATGTGCCTGAATGCGATTGTTACTGGGTCAGGTTAATTATGCAATTAACCCTTCACACTGACACCACCACCTTTTGTACAGAGAAAGAGGAAACTCGGCGATATCAGCTATAACACTATAATGATTGAAATAATCATCTGCAAAACGCGGTCACCGCAGGCTGGTTATACAGAGGGTTAAACAAACACGGTAGCGCTCTTTTAGAGGCAGGAATTCGTAAATTGCAATAAAGAGCTATGGAAACAGTTCAACAATTTCAGAAGGAAAGATTTATTACTAAAAGGTCAAACGGGTGCAATAAAAATATTTACAGAAAAAGATGTAACTAATTATATATTTATAAATACACAGTTGTGTTCAAAATAATAGCAGTCAGACATCACTAACCTGATCAATCACTGTTTTTGGTAGAAATGATATTTCTACATGGCAAATAATTTACTAGCAGGTGTAGTAGAGTAATAGAAATCCAACAGACCCAACAGTCATGACATGCATGCTGCTGATTCTGTGTAATTGAATCACTAATTGAAAGGGGCATGTTCAAAATAATAGCAGTGTGGAGTTCTATTAGTGAGGTCATTCATTCTTTGAAAAACAGGTGGCAATTATTGCCCTTATTTAAGGAAGGAAGGCAGCAAATGTTGTACATGCTGGTTACAGTGCATTTCTCTCTGAAATTCTGAGGAAAATGGGTGGTTCCAGACATTGTTCAGAAGAACAGCGTACCTTGATTAAAAAGTTGATTGGAGAGGGGAAAACATATAAAGAAGTGCAGAAAATGATACGCTGCTCAGCTAAAATGATCGCAAATGCTTTAAAATGGCAACCAAAACCTGAAAGACGTGGAAGAAAGCGAAAAACTACCATTCGAATGGATAGAAGAATAGCCAAAATGGCAAGGACTCTGCCAACAATCAGCTCCAGGAAGATCAAAGAATTTCTAAAGTTACCTGTGAGGACTGTTACAATTAGAAGACGCCTATGTGAAGCCAAGCTATCTGCAAGAAGCCCCCGCAAAGTCCCACTGTTGAAAAAAAGACATGCTGCAGAGGTTACAATTTGCCAAAGAGCACATTGACTGGCCTAAAGAGAAATGGCGCAACATTTTGTGGACTGATGAAAGTAAGATTGTTCTTTTTGGGTCTAGTGGCCGGAGACAGTTTGTCAGACGACCCCCAAACACTGAATTCAAACCACAGTACACTGTGAAGACAGTGAAGCATGGTTGCGCAAACATCATGATATGGGGATGTTTCTCATACTACGGTGTTGGGCCTATTTATCGCATACCAGGGATCACGGATCAGTTTGAAAACATCAGAATACTTGAAGAGGTCATGCTGCCTTATGCTGAAGAGGAAGTGCCCTTGAAATGGGTATTCCAACAAGACAACGACCCCAAACACACCAGTAAACGTGCAACATCTTGCTTCCAGACCAACAAGATTGACGTTATGGAGTGGCCAGCCTAATCCCTGGATCTTAATCCAATAGAAAACTTGTGGGGTGACATAAAAAATGAACAGTCTAATATTCACTTTTCTTCACTTTTTTTAGAGGAACAACACAAATTTGATATATTTTTCATCATGTTTTGATTTGGAATAGAATGTGTAGTGTTCCCAATGCATTTGTGTGTATGGAAATAAAAGCTATTAGAAGGATTTTGAGCTTTATTCACTTTTTTCAACACACTGCTATTATTTTGAACACAACTGTGTATATATATGTATGTATGTATGTATGTATAATAATAATAATAATATATATAAATATACAGAGAACAACAGCACAGCAAAGAGATAACAGAGGGAGGTGAAAGGGTTAAGGTACTTGCCAAAGTCCTGGGTTAGATCAAGTTTCCGAGCGAAAAGGCACGAATCTCCCCGGGTGGTGCTGATGTTAAAATGGGAGACGTCTTCAACTTACTTTCTTAGGCCTGACAGCCCATTTTGTAGTCCCCCAGCAGGGGGTGTCTCTAAAGTCAAGGACCAATACCCTGTTTAGGGCGTGGAGGTCTGGGCGTAGCCCTAAACTAGAACCAAAATCTTGTGTAGTTCATATTTTGGCTCATAACTTTTCCTATGCACAAGTGACACTCCACCCGCGGGTAGATTATGATGCAGACACGTCTGAGGATTGATTAGATATGAATTATGAAATTATACACTGAATGGTTCCCGAGATCTACTTTTCTGCTTTCCTATCTATTAGAGACTAGGAGAGTGAACCATCAAATTGTTCGTCTCCTCTTAGCCAATCTGACGATATGTCTGGTTTTTATGTAAGTCTCTCATATTCTAAGATATGAGACATAGGGGAAAAATGGATTTTGAAAACTGTTTATCTGATTCGTGCTTCCTTGGAATGCCTTGAACTCCTGGGAAAGCTTGCTTTATCTTATACGAGGTGTTATATGGTACACCTCACCCAGACAGCCAGGCACCTAGCTCAAAAATGTTTTATAGCTCTGGGGTTCCCTGCTGTGCTAGCCTGCCAGTGACACACAACCAGCACACACACACTGGCCAAATGTCTCTGTGCCTCTCAGAGAGGGAGGGGGAGGGAGTGAGGGGAGAAAATAGAGATTCTTAACAAAATGGAGGCTGCGTCCTGCCTCTGGTGCGCACCTTCGCGACAGTTAGCACTTCCGCCTGGCAGTACTAGCGTTGTCGGTTCGAATCCCAACCACGGCGCCACCTGCCTGGAGTTTGCATGTTCTCCCTGTGCCTGCATGGGTTTCCTTCGGGTACTCCAGTTTCCTCTCACACTCCAAAGACATGCTGGTAGGTTAATTAGATCTTGTCTAAATTGGCCCTAGTATGTGTATGAATGAATGGGAGTTTGGGACTGATGTGAATGTACACAGGGATGTTGAATTCCTACCACCCGACGCCCGGGACTTTTAGTTCCGGGCAGGTAGTTTTTTTCTACCTTTAGCCCTGGTGCGGGCAAGCAGCGGGCTGACCTGTCAGGTGGAAATATTCGGCAGCAGCGCTGACGCCGATTGCTTCCACACAGTGCCAGTCTCTCCGCGCCCCTTGAGGGTTAGGCACTGATGTGAATGTACACAGGGATGTTGAATTCCTACCACCCGACGCCTGGGACATGTAGTTCCAGGCAGGTCGTTTTTTTCTACCTTTAGCCCTGCTGCGGGCAAGCAGTGGGCTGACCTGTCAGGTGGAAGCATTCGGTGGCAGCGTTGACACCAATTGCTTCCACGCAATGCCAGTCTCTCTGCGCTGTAGGCATCATCCTGGTATAACCAAAGTCCAGTGATGTACCAGTACGTTGCTGGTCCTTGATGGGTATATATGCTATGTTCTTTTTTTTTTTTTTGTATGCAGCCTGTGGGCTGAATGAAAAAAAAAGAAGAAATCTCTGCCAGAAAAAGTGGGTGGTATGCCATTAGAATATACCGCCCTGCATCCACCCACTTTTAATGGTGAGCACACATTAGGTCGCACGGTGCCAGTTGCGCCAATTCCAAGATTGTACAAATGTCTAAATAGTGACACGCTTGAATAAAAATTGTACACATATAATTGGTACGCCATATGGAAAAAGGATGACACCAAGTCCCAAACTATCTTGCCACTGCTCCTCATGTAGTCTAAGCATCCGGTGGGCTCCACGTGAGTAAATTTTCCCTCGTAATTTCGAAACTTATATGTATAGCCTGTTGCCCTCTCGCAGGTCTTATACATCTTGACCCCATATCTGGCACGCTTGGTGGGGAGAAATTGTTTGAATGCAAGACGGCCAGAAAAATTAATGAGGGACTCATCAACGCAGATTTTTTTTGCTGGGGAGAATAGAATAGACATCTGCAAATTTTTGGTTAAGATGATTTACAAGGGGACGAATTTTGTGGAGCTGGTCAAATTCAGGGTCACCCCGAGGACGATAGACTGTGTTGTCGTTGAAATGCCTAAAACACATTATACTCTTATATCTATGCCTGGCCATGGCGGCAGCAGAGAACACGAGCATATGATGAATCGGGTCTGTGGACCAATACAACCGCAATTAATTTTTTTTTAGTAATGCCCATGTTGAGGGTTAGGCTCCGAAAAAAATTAAATTTGGAAACCGTAATGGGTTTCCATGCAGATGGTCTGGCAAGGTTTGAATTTGGGTTTGCGGCGATAAATTGTTGTGCGTATAAATTGCTTTGATCCACAATCCATGCATACAGATCTTCCGTGAAAAACAGCTCCAAAAAATCAAGGGGAGTTAACTTTGCTGTTTCCACCTGAATTCTGGGTTGGGCAGTGAATGGGGAAAGTACAGGTGCTGATTTTGTGAACACTGCAGTTTTGTGTGCAATGTATCAAGTGACAGTGACCTACTGACACTGCACTTGCTGGGTGCGAAGGAGGGGGGGGGATGGGTGTAAGCATAGTGGCTAAACGCAGGTGCCAGGACTGATCCCGCTAACACTGTGTTTTTGGGGACACTATATTAATGTGAACACTGTTATAGTGCTGATCTGATCAAAGATATTTATCCATTCAGACACTATAATAGCAGCGGAAGTGTATTGTGCATGAGCGTGTTCCTGGCAATCAAGGGGTTAAATGTGATTACTGGTGTACTGACGGGCAATCTGACACTATCTGAGAGGCGCATGAAAACCACGGGAGCGTGAATCACGTATATATACACATTATTTTGTGCACCGTGCCTCCCTGTAGCAGTATTTCTGCTATAGGGCGGTCAGGAAGCGGTTACAGACGCGGTTGTAAACAATGCAGCCCTCCTCCATGTCGGTGTTTGCCGGTAATCACCGGCCAGAACCCAGTGATTGACACCCGTGACCGGCGCACCCCCTACCTGGAAATGCATAATCACGTATATATATGTGCGCTAGCCACCGCACCAGCTTGTACTACACTTATGGGACTCGCCACGTCACCAAGTGATACTGCAGTGCTGGTATGTGAAAGATCAGGATGTACTAGGCTACTGGTGCTCGCCATTTCACCAAAAGGTAGCGTGGCACTAGTACTGTAACTCTGCTGCATATGAGAGTCATCAAAATTTACCGGCAAGTGATAATAGAGATCAGGCCTGACTCTGTGAACAGTGCGGTTTTGTGTGGAATGTATCAAGTGACAGTGACCTACTGATACTGCACTTGCTGGGGGAGAAGGGGGGGGGGGGTAAGCGTAGGGGCTAAACACAGGTACTGGGTTTGATCCCGTAACGCTGCATTTTTAGGGATACTATACTAATGAGAACACAGGTATAGTGCTAATCTGATCAAAGATATTGATCCCTTCAGACACTATACTAGCAATGGAGGTTTATTGTGTATGAGCATTTCCCTGGCAATCAAGGGGTTAAAAGTGATTACCGGTGTACTGACGGGCAATCTGACGCTATCTGGAAGGGGCGTAAAAACCACGGGAGAGCGAATCACATGTATATGTGATTTTTCGCAGCCGTGCTGCCCTGGTGCTGCGTTACCTTAACTGACAATTGCGCGGTCATGCAACACTGCACCCAAATGAAATTTACATCCTTATTTCCCCACAAATTGAGATTTCTTTCAGTGGTATTTGATCGCCTGTGCGGTTTTTACTTTTTGACTGACAATTTTGAGAGAAAAACAGTATTTTGGACTTTTTGCTATAAAACGTGTCCAGTAAATTTAAAAATCAAATTTCGTCATAAATTTCGGCCAAAATGTATTCTGCGACATGTCTTTGCTAAAAAAAATCCCAATACATGCAAATTAATTGGTTTACGTGAAAGTTATAGCGTTTACAAATGGCGGTATAGATACTGGATTTTATTCTTTGATACTAATAATAGCGGTAATCAGCAACTTATGGCAGGACTGCGGCGGACATTCTGACACTGGGGGGGAACTGACTTGGGATCACTGACATCCCCAGTGACACCAATACAGTGATCAGTGCAAATAAAAGCACTGACACTGTACTAATGGCACTGGGGAGGAAGGGGTTAATGTTAGAAGGCAAAGGGTTAACTATGTGAGGGGAGTGTTTTACTAGGGGGCGGAGGGTGTGTCCTTCACAGTAACACACTGATCCTGAAAGCTGAGCTCAGCAATCCGGAACAGTGTGCTGAAAACTAACAGGGAGGAGATCTCTATTTAAAACAATGCAACTGTGCTCACTGTCAGTGTTTGCCGGCAATTGCCGGGCTCTGGTGGGTAATCATCAGCCGGGACCGGGCGATTGACATCCGCGGCCACGATCGGTACCGCTGGTAGGATGACGTTTATAAACGTGATCCTGCGCACAGGGGCCGCCTTGCTGCGGTATATGTACTGTGGGCGGTCCCCTAGTGGTTAATATATTTATAAAGGAAATAGGGTCTGGGATTAAAAATACCATTTCTGTCTTTGCAGATGACACCAAGCTGTGCAGTGCAATAAAGTCTTAAAAGGTTGTCTCCAATTTACAAGACGACCTCAATGCACTGTTTAACTGGGCAACTATGTGGAAAATGAGGTTTAATATTGATAAATGTAAGGTTATGCACTTGGGGGCTAAGAATATGCATGCATCATACAAACTAGGGGGGTACAACTGGGGGAATCAATGGGGGGGGGGGATCTGGGAGTTCTGGTAGATCACAAGCTTAATAATGGCATGTAATGCCAAGCTGTGGTTTCTAAAGCGAGCAAAATCCTCTCTTGTATTAAAAGAGGTATAGACTCCAGAGAGAGCGATATCATATTACCCCTGTACAAATCATTAGTAAGACCTCATCTGGAATATGCAGTTCAGTTTTGGGCACCAATTCACAAAAAGAACATTGGGGAACTGGAGAAAGTGAAGGGAAGGGCAACCAAACTGATAAGAGGCATGGAGGAGCTCAGCTATGAGGAAAGATTAGAGGAACTGGATTTATTCTCTCTTGAGAAGAGGAGATTAAGGGGGAATATGATCAACATGTATAAATACATCAATGGTTCATATAGTGAACCACCATGACAAATGCTTATGATTGATAAATTAATTCTGCATGTTGAACCAATATTCATTTCAGCCTAATGATATCAATAATATCTTTTAAAGCTTATTTTAAAACTTGGCATGCATGAAACAAACAATATATCACACCAAAGTCTGCTTTAGGCTCCATGCACAGTAGCTTTTAAAAACACCAGTGATCTTGGCAGAAAAAAATGGTAATTTTGAGCGCTTTTTGTACTAGGGTTTAGGAGTGTTTAGCGTTTTTTTTTTCTGCCAGAAAAACACTCTCAAAAACACAAAACAGAGGGGTTTTTCTCTGCCTCTGAATGCGGAGCTTAAACTTTTGCCGCCCGGCCAATGGCCGATTGGCGGCCGGAAAAATCACTCAGCGTTCCGGGTGGACGCAATATGGACGCCATGCGCAGTGGCGCGATCTGTCACCGGCCGTGTACCTCGGACACGGCCGATGACAGATCTGAGTACCAGCCCCCGTTGCCGATACCATGTGACCTGCTGTGACCAATCACAGCAGGTCACATGACAGTTGCATACGATGGATGGCTTCATTCATGCCATCCATTGTATACTAGTGTGCCTAGTTGTGAATGGTCACAGCGATCACATGCACAAGCTGGGCCAATCACAGCCCAGCTGTGTCATGTGATTAGCCGTGGCCAAATCACAGCTAAGCACAAAAAAAAAAAAAACCCTGAATGAATCAATGTCATTCAGGTAAATGTTTGCTTATAGCAAAGTAATTCTTTGCTATAAGCAAATTGTGTAAAAAAAAAAAAAAAAATACTGATCACTTCCCCAAAGTAGTACAATGTTACTATGGTAACATTGTACTACTTTGGTCATAGTGAAATATGAAAAAAAAAGAAAAAAAAAGTAATAAAAAATTTAAAATAAACAAAATTAAAAAAAATATTATAGTTCTTTTTTCACCAGTCACCAGTCAGTGTTCCTGATCACCGCCATGCCAGTCAGTACTTCAGGATTGATCAATAGTGAGATATATCCCATAGTTTGTGAACTCTATAACTTTCCTACAAACTAAAAAATCCATCCTAATTTGGGTTATTTTCACCAAAGACGTGTAGCAGAATACATCTTGGCCTAAATTTATGAAGAACAATTTATTTGCAAACTTTTATAACAGAAACAAAGAAAAACGCGTTTGTTTTTTTTCTAAATTTTCGGTCTTTTTTTTATTAATTTAGCAAAAAATAAAAACCCCAGTGGTGATTAAATACCACCAAAAGAAAGCTCTAGTTGTGTGAAGAAAATGATAAAATTTTAGTTTGGGTACAATGTTGTATGACCGCGCAATTGTCATTCAAAGTGTGAGAGCGCTGAAACATGAAAAATGGCCTGGGCAGGAAGGGGGTAAAAGTGCCCGGTATGGAAACGGTTAAAGAAAACACCTCTAGACCACCTAATGTGCATGGACACATAGAATAACATTTTTTGCTTCTACAGGCAAAACGCTAAACTCCTCTAGGAGCGGCTTTTTTTTAAGCCAGTGTGCATGGAGCCTTAAAGCGTTATTAAAGGGTAGGTTCACCTCTAGGAGCATGTTACATGATACACCCAGGTCTTGTCTTCCACCACGGCACACTGAATTGTAGTTTCAATGGACCACAAGTGTGCTGATCAGCCCCCTTGTAGACCATTCACACTGCCTACAACTCTGTAACAGATACAGGAGGTATGGGCAACAGAGCTGCAGGTAGTAAGTGCCTGGAATATAACACAGCAGGCAGCTTGTACTTCTCAATAGACTACGATTACGCTGATCAGCAGGCTTGCAGTCCATTGAATCTTTCTCCAGCTTTCTAAATGAAAGCCTTTGTGGAAGAACAGACAGAAAGCTGAAGGGGGAGTTTGCAGCAGCCTGGCATTGCACCTGCTATCAACTGATCTTCGGTGCAATGCTCTGCAGGCTCATGTGGAAAAAAATAATGCAATCCTGCAAATATATGTACATTTATTGGTAAACTTAGTCTTTAAAACCAAAACTATAATATATTGCAGCTTACCAGCCCTGCATTAGTTTTATATTTTTAGGTTTATTTCCTTTTTGGTTTCACCTGGTAATCTACCCAGTAACACACCTCCTATATTAGCATGCCTAGTCACTCTGGATGAAGGAGAAAATGAGATTCCTTTGGACAGCAGCATTGTCAGTCTGTGGGAAGAGTAGTTATGGATGCAATTGCAGATTTAAATACACTAACAAATTGAAGCCAAACTCCAAGGTGTTATAAGCAGTTACAGAAAACAGTTTTTTTTTGTTCATTTTGGGATAAAGGTTTTACATAAATAAAAGCTGATCATTGTAGGCAACCCTGTCAGTGGTAAATTGTTTGTTTCAACCCTCTAACTGCTACAACTGCAGGACACCTTGTTCTGTTGAAAAACAGACTAAAGCTGGCCATAGATTAATCATTTATTTTTTCATTCACCCAACAGAAAAAAAAAACAACCCAATTCCCACATCCACCCAATTCCTCCATCCACCGTGCTATTGTGTTCTGACGGCGGGGAGCTTTCTCCGCCGTCAGAATACACCGCTCAGTGCTGCCAGCAATAGCCGGCAACACTGATTGTTTTGGAAAAACCCAACAGGCTGGTTTTACAGAAGTCATTCAGTAGATCAATTTCTGTACAACCAGCCTGCCCATACATGGATACAATGCGCCCATTGTAGGAGGAAGAAGAGGGCAGAGAGGACCCATTATTGAACCTGGCCAAAGTCACTTGGAAATACAAAATAATGTATACTGATTTTTGTTCTTCATTGTAGGGGAGCACCAAAGGGAGACTGCAAATGGGAAGGGTGGGGGTGGCTGTGGGACCCAAGCCTGGACCATACGCTAATTCCATAATGTCTGTATAACTGTCTTGACAGCCTGAAGGAACTTGAAGAGAAAATCACTATAGCCAAATGGGAACGCGACCTTGCCATCAGAGAGAGAAATATTATATGTAGTGAAAACGAAGCTCTGCAGAACCTAAACACTGAGCTCCAGGCCTTGGTTAGACGGCTACAAGAAACAGTCTTTAAGTCTGACCTAAAGGACAACAGGACTCTCCACTCCCAAGTAATGGACCTTGGCTTCAGCATGGATTACTTACAGGAAAAATCCAGGACATTTTACCCACATACACACTTAGGTCTTGTATAAAGGTGAAACCACGTACCACGGGGAAGTGTGACATCAAATTCAGTGTTGGATTTACAGAACTGAACCCAGAAGCTACATAATCCTTCAAGAACTATACATCAGCATGTTCATTGAACACAACTCTTTTATGCAGGACATATCATGCTTGTGATATTGTGAAACAGATTATTTTCTAACAAATGAATGATCCCTTATTGTACACATGCCACTTGTTATCTTGCTGCTATCAAGAAAAATGACTATATATGCCATTCTGTCAGGTACAAATGTACAACTCAAGGGTGTATAGAAGCCAATGGCTCCTGCTGCTATCAATCTGCCCAGGGAGTAGGGAGACAGCGGCAAGAGCCAATGCTCTCGTGCATATTGCTGGATCAGATCAGCTCAGGTAAGAATAAGGGGGGGCTGGGGGGGGGGGGGGGGAATTCTGCAGCACAGAAGGTTTTTTTACCTTAATGCATAGAATGAATGTATTATGGTGAAAAACCTTAAGGCTTTAGAACCACTTTAAACAATATTTTTATTCTCCATAATCTATACACAGCCACTACTTAATGGCCCTGTAATCTATTTTTCATTAAATCATTTCTTACTGTGTTTTAATGTCCCTCATGTGCTCCCAAACCTCTCCTTCTCCCACTTTCTTCTATTTGTTTGGAATTAGTCCATTTTGTGAGCCATCAAGAGAGGGTGGCTACACTCCATCATACAGTGGGACCACGAAAAACAAACGTAGCCACCCTCTAACAGGAAGAAGGTATTTTTCTTTATTTAGAGCTTAGGGTAACTTTAAGCTTTACCTAGAAGAACATTTTCACAAAGGAAAGCTCAACTGAGAGTAAAAATGTAGGCTGCCTTTTTAACCCGTTCCCGCCCAGCCTATAAGAGAATGACAGGCAAGCAGTACTCTCGTTGGTCCGTGTGGACATCATATGACATCCTCCCACACCACAGCCTAGCATGCACCCTCAGGTCCATGCTGCGGCGAGATCTGTGAACACAGCCAATGACTGATTTGTGTACCAGTCCGTTGCCGGCACCATGTGACTGCTGTGACCAATCACAGCAGGTCACAGGACAACTGTTACAGTGGACGGCTTCCTTTCATGTCATCCATTGTATACAATTGTGTTGTTAGCTGTGATTTGTCACAGTGATCACATGTACAAACTGGGCCAATCACAGCTCATCTGTATCAAGTTATTAGCTGTGATGCCAGTGTTTTATTAAAGAAAAAAAATAAAAATATACACACACACACTGTATATAAATTTTCCCCGCACAGTCACCATTCAGTGTCCTTGATCGCCACCGCTGTACTGCACTGGTGATATTATGTGAAAAAGAAAAGTAAAGTGTAATTCTTCATTTTCCAAAAAATTACAACCAGGGGCGGACTGACCATTTGGAAACTCGGGCGCTGCCCGAGGTCAGTAGGGGGCCCCATGAGATGCCCCTGGTACCTTTTTCATAGGCTTTTTTGAGTTTGGGCAAGGACACAGGGGCCCCATGATTCCCTATTGCCCAGGGGCCCCATGAGTTGTCAGTCCGCCCCTGATTACAACTTCAAAAAAACTCACCATGCCTTTTACTAAATAGTGCACATAATTGACTTTCCAAAAAGGGGTCATTTGGGGGATATGTGTACTTTCCTGACATTTTTGGGCCTCAAGAAATACGATGGGCCATCAGTACATCAGGACTGATCATTTTTCAGATATATACCATAGTTTGTGGACTCTATAACTTTCCTACAGATTAAATAATATACACTAATTTGGGTTATTTGCACCAAAGAAATGTATTAGAATACACTTTGGCCTATTTTTATAACACAAAGAAAAATCCAATGGTGATTAAATACCACCAAAAGAAAGCTATATTTGTGTGGACAAAATGCTAAAAAAAATTTAGTTTGGGTACAATGTTACATGACTGCGCAATTGTCATTCAAAGTGCGAGTGCCAAAAGCTGAAAATTGGCCTGGGCAGTAAGGAGGTAAAAGTGCCCGGTATTGAAGTGGTTAGTCAACAACTTTTGATTGGACCAAAGACATTCGGTGGGCTGGGACTCCCGGACAAGGCGAAGCATATGGCTGTATCCTGAGTTGGTGCCAGTCTAACTCAGACAAGCTGTTGACACAACTAGAACAGTCCTTTTCGAGCTGACATGCACTGTGGCGCGTCATAGTACTTCATTGAAGCTTCCTGTCAGTATATCTGCTTGCCCGTATGGGATGTACTGACTGATCTGCAGGAGACCTGCATGGCACCAGTAATCTGCTGATCGCTGGTGCAATGCTTTACAGACTCCTGCAACAAAAAATAATAAATGCACATTTTTTTTTACCTGCAAAAAAATGTGCATTTATTATTTTTTGTGAAAAGGTGAACTTATCCTTTAAATGAGACTAGTTTACACCATTGTGGTGCATTAAAAAAAAAAACCCAGAATGCTGCATTTGTTCACATGTAAAATTCACTGGACCACATAACTGCACAAGAATGCACCGCAAACACAGAAACTAAGTGAAAAAAATATAATGCCTCAAAAATGTACTACTAATGCACTGCAAATGCAACAAAAATGCACCAAATTACCATTTTTGTTAAAGCTGAATGTCAATATTTTCATTAGAAATTAATGGAATTAACAATTCCAGCATAGATCACACCTCTGTACCATGCTGCTCAGTTGTTTGCACATCCCCTGACATTTTATCACATTTGATAGGCGCGAGGTGGTGTTGTCCCACTGCCTTCTCATCTTCTCATTTAAACCACCTAAATGCCAGACTACTGCTTTGCAAGCATATACATTGTTTTTCGTTGCGGTGTGGTTGCAGCATGGCTCTGTTCACTAGAATGGGTTGTGTTTGGGAGATAAAATTGCCTGCCGAGCACAACAGAAGGTATTGTTCCTGCCGCAGCCATGAAGCAGACCATTGTAGTTACAGCATGAGTATACCCCCAGCCTCTGCCTCTTCAGCTAAAAAGAGGGAGTGGTTGGGGGAAGGTAAAAACACTGAGCAACCACAAGATTTTACCAACCCCCAGCCACTAGTGTAAACACGTCCTCAAACTTTAATGATTCTAGCATGGTAGTGATCCCTAGCATCTAAGGCCCCATTCAGTTTGTGTAGCAGGAATGCCCGCTCACAGGTTTTATTTTAGCGCATATCATACGTTTCCATGTGTTGTGGATAGGGCAGCCCATTCACTTGAATGGGCTGCCCTATGCGTGTTAGTCATGCCAAAGAAGCTCCTACAGTTTTTTGGACTACAAGCTTTGTGCAATTCTTTCCTGTGCATTTTTCCACAATTGCTGCATGTTGTCATTCAACAATCGCAGTAAAATAGCACCACGTTAAAGGTTAAGAGTGAATGGCACTCAAACACGCGGTGCACGTTTTGCTGCACAATTTGGAAACACCCACAATTCCAAATTCCTATGTATGAATGCAGCATTATATCTACTGCAAAAAATGATAGATCTTGTTACGTTTTCACATTTTTTTTGCTCTGATGCACTACATACTAGCCCAGTTTTGCTTCAGTGAAAAAGGACATGTTTTCCTCTGTGTGGGGTAAACAAGCAGACCCAAAAGTGGACTGTATACGCTTGCCTCCCACAAGGGAAAAGTGCAAGTTTTCCACTGTGTGGGGTAAATGTATGCAGACCCAAAAGGGGGATGTATACGCTTGCCTCACGTAGAAGAAAGGGACACTGGAAAAACCGTCTTTACCTCCGATGTAATGCGTATGTGGATAGCAGTAAGAGCTACAAGAGGAATAAAAAAAAAAAAAGACAAAAAGGTACCTTTGAAAAAAAAAATGTATTCAAAGAAAAAAACTATTTTGTTAACTGCAGTAAGCAGAAATAATGCAAAAACAACAAAATACATTACACATATTGATCCTGCCATGATGCTTCTCTTTATGGTGATACAAGAAAATCTGATTGCGGATGGTCAAGGCTCATACATTTGTCCATAAACAGCACACAATGACTTGGATTTTGTGGCTGTGGTTCAACAGTGACTCTCTCCTTGTCCTGCAGAAAGTAATGAAGCACACAGCAGGCCAGGACCACTTTGATGGCATTTTCAGCATGTATTGCTGGGCCGATAATTGAAGAATTTTTGCTTCTGGTTGAGACTGTAGCCACTGTATGACCTCATTAGATTTTCTGCCAGTCCAAAGGCCTCATCCGCTACCATGACCAAGGGTAGACTGGGTTCTTCTGTACAAGGTGGAGGCCTGCTGGGTGGAATGCGACGTCCAAAGGCTGACTGGTGAAAGATACAGGCATTACACTGGCTGCCGTACGCTCCAACATCCACAGCTATGAAGCGTAGGTTGGCATTAGCCAATGCCAGGAGGACCTCAGAGAAATATTTCTTATAACTGAAGTATAGCAATCCAGACTGAGGAGCCTTCTATACCCTGACGTGCTTGCCATCAAGGGCACCGATGCAAATGGGGAACTGGGTCTTCTCCCAAAACTTATTTGCTATAGCTTTCCAGATGTCCTCATTAGGCTCAGATATGACCACTTCCCTAAGCTCCTCCCATAGTGCCAAGCAGGTTTCCCTGGTTACCTTGGACATTGTGGAGACACCCAGTAGAAAATAGTGGTGTAAGGACACAAATGTTTGTCCTGTAGCAAGAAACCTAAAAAATAATAAATATTTTAAAAAATAGAAAACAAAAAAGGGTACTACCCTTATACATGTAAACAAAAAAAGTTGAAAATCAAAAACTAAAATAAATAATTTTAACAAAAAATATATTATCTGTACATTGGTCAATATAACAAAATGTAACATACCCGATTGTCACAAGCAGCTGTTCCTCCAGTGACACACTTGTTCCCCATAAAATACCTAAAGTACCCCATAGAGAGACGTTGGAATATATAGGGATGCTTCCAGAAATGACAAAGGCTGCTTCTCTCCTCCTCCAGCGGTCTCCTTCTCCTCAACCTTCTTAACGCAATCAGCAGGATGGCCTCATCCATTTTCACAACAAGTTCCATTACAGTTATCAAATACTTGCAGATGCTCTCAATTGCTCTCTCTCCAACCAAAATCGCACCGAGAAATGATCATTATATGCATTGTGGGAAATTTGAGAGTGGAAAATAGAAGAGGGCAGTGTTTTTGTTTAAAAACAACGCTTTTAAATGCTAGCGTGGTTAACGCACATTGACGCTTGTACGAAACGCGGCTAAAAGCGCATTTTTATACAGCTTTATCCTGGTGGCAGTACTGACATTCCAGCTTGTTTTTTTAAATGTCCTGTTTGCATGAAAGCTTATGATTAAGAAAAAAATGACATATATCAAACTGTGGGGTTGATTTAAAAAAACTGGAGAGTGCAAAATCTGTTGCAACTGTACATGGTAGCCAATCTGCTTCTAACTTCAGCTTGTTCAATTACACTTTCACAATAAAACCTGGAAGCTGATTGGCATCTATGCAGACTTCACCAATTTTAGTAAATCAACCCCAGTATGTCAGGGAGGTCAGATCATCATTCATGAGATATAACTGCCTCCAGTGGGAACACCAGTAAAGGAACACCTAAAATTAATCCTGTAGTTTGATTATCCTATTGTAAGACAGTCAACAGTTAGTGTGGATGGACATAGCAGACAATGGGCCCAAACACTAGAAAAGCAGAGCAAAATTGAAAAAAAAAACCACTAAAATGTTTGCTTACCCGAGAGAGGAACCCTCTTTGATGACAACTGCTATTATTAATTACTTGCATACTTCAGAATGTTATCTCTGGGAAGTGATGAAATCTGTGATAAAGTGTCATTATAAACTTTTCTTTATTCCAAAATCCTTGCTAGAATTTCCTAACCGGTGATTTCATTGAGATATATTGCTGGGTATTGTGCATGGCTAAATCTATCATGTATCTTTATATATATTTTTGATTTCCTGAAATTGATCTGTGTATGGTGAGATAGTCTGCTAATCTGTTGTGAAGTTGAGGGTTGTTGTTGTCGGTAGAAACTAGAGGGTTATTTTCTCTATTAATATGCTGTAAGCCTATCATCTTTAAGGATGCATTTAAATTGTATTTTATTATTGCCATTTATATCCGAAGTAGTCTCCTCCCTCCCTTCCTTCGGCCGCAGAAGGTAGGGAAACTGCGCTGAGTATTTTGCAAAGCTTTGATTAATCACAGTTTATACATATTTATGGCTTTTCTTGTGTTTAGATTTGGAGTTTGATTTTACTTGCATTTAATTGTTGCCAATTCCTTTGATTGTGTGTATGAACTACAAATCACCAGTCAATTATTATTTATATATATATATATATATATATATATATATATATATATACACACACACACCCATATATATATACATACACACACATACATACATACATACACACACACACATTTATATATATACACACACACACACACATATATATACATACATACATACATACAATGAATGGTCTGGTATATAAATTATCTTTATTTACTAATCATATTTGGAGATATTTGTATATCTGGTAAGAAATCTGAATGATTGAATATTATTCCTGAAGTAGTTTTGCCATAACGGCTGGAGGTAATGTGCTGTAGTTCTATATATAAGTCAGACCCCGCCCCTTATATTCATCATTCATATTGCTGGTCACTGTTGTGTTAATCACTATCACTACACCCAATCAATACCGGTCATGAAGGGGTTAAAATCTCCCAGAGGTGACCTCACTGTGAGGGTTGCCATGGTAACGTGCTCTGGCAGTTTGGAAAGGTCACAGCTGTGAGTCCAGTGGTCAGTGTACAGTTGGGAGGAGACAGAGGAGCACACACCCCTGAGAAGCTCGCGAGATTTCAGATTTGAAAACAAATATCTACGTGAAAATGATCTTTTTGGCATTTTTGCCAATTCTTTGGGCCCTTTGGGTCTCTGGAGGACTGATTACAACATATGTCCTCACCATGGAAAATCATCATTATGATACCGGCATAATATACATAAGGTAAACGTCCATTACAGTTTTATTAGGGAGGAGAGGGGATTTTAGGAACATGTGAATGTAAAGTCTGAGCTCCACACACAGTACAAGACTTTAGGAGGATCAGTAAGGTTTAGGGAATGATACGAGATGCCTGGCTGCCTCTGGCTGTACAATATGGGGAAGAAGACATGATATATGAGGCTGTGGGGTTGATTTACAAAAAAATGGGGGGTGCAAAATCTGTTGCAGCTGTGCATAGTAGCCAATCAGCTTCTAACTTCAGCTTGTTCAATTACGCTTTGACAATAAAACCTGGGAGTTGATTGGCTCCTATGCAAAGCTGCACCAATTTTAGTAAATCAGCCCCAGTATGTCAGGGAAGTCAGATCATCATTCATGAGATATGACCGCCTCCAGTGACCAGGTAAAGGGACACCTCAAATTAATCCTGTATTTTGATTGTCCGATCAAAAGACTGTCAACATTTAGCCCTGGTTCACACTGATGCGGTGCAGAATTCAAAGTGTTTACAGAACGAATTCTGCACCGCATAACAAACGGCACCCTGCTCATACGAACCGATGCGGGTATGTATGTTAACAACACCCCAACATCGGTCCGCAAAATGCGGTGCGATGTGCAGAATTGGATCGCATAGGTTTGAATACCCATGTGATCCGATTCTAGTGTGGACCAAAAAAGGGTCCTGCACGTTTATAGAGCGGGTGCGGTGCAATTTTATAGTGCGGGCAGGGTTCAATTGGAGCCATACAAAATGTAGGGCTCTAATCGCACTGCATACAAATCGCATGTGATTTGTACAGGAATGCAGTGCGGATCCTGTGCGTATCACATGGGATTTACCGCACCGCTGTAGTGTGAACCTAGGCTCAGTGTGGGTGGTCTTAGCAGAAATTGGGCCCAAACACTAGAAAAGCAGAGCAAAATTGAAAAAAAAAAACAAAAAAACTTCTTGCTCACCCAAGAGAGGAACCCTCTTTGCTGACAACTGCTATCATTGACTCCTTGCCTGCCTGAGACGCAGCCACCATCTGAACCAATCATACTTCAGAACATTATCTCTGGGAAGTGATGAGATCTGTGCTACAGTGTCATTAGTGCGGTGTGATGTGCAGAATCGGATCGCATAGGCGTGAATACCCATGCAATCCCATTCTAGTGTGGACCAAAAAAGGATCCTGCACGTTTATAGTGCGGGAGCAGTGCGATATTATAGTACGGGTGCGGTCCGATTGGAGCCATACAAAATGTGTGATTTGTACAGGAATGCAGTGCGGTTCCTGTACGAATCACATGGGATTTACCGCACCGCTGTAGTGTGAACCTAGGCTCAGTGTGGGTGAAGTTAGCAGACAATGGGCTCAAACACTAGAAAAGCAGAGCAAAATTGAAAACAAAAAACAAAACAAAAAACAAAACTTCTTGCTCACCCCTGAGAAAGGAACCCTCTTTGCTGACTCCTTGCCCGCCTGAGACGTAGGCACCATCTTAACCAATCACAGTTCAGATTGTTATCTCTGGGAAGTGATGAGATCTGTGCTAAAGTGTCATTATAAACTTTTCTATATTCCAAAATCATCGCTAGAATTTCCTATTTCTGGTGTTTTCATTGAGATATATTGCTGGGTATTGTGCATGGCAAATTAAGCAGCTAAAGCTATCCTGTATCTTTATGTATACCTATTTTTGATTTCCTGAAATTGATCTGTGTATGGTGAGATAGTGTGCTAATCTGTTGTGAAGTTGAGGGTTGTTGTTGTCGGCAGAAACTAGAGGGGTTTTCTCTCTAATAATATGCTGTAAGCCTATCATCTTTAAAGATGCATTTAAATTGTATTTCATTTTTGCCATTTAAGACAGAAGTAGTCTCTTCCCTTCCTTCGGCCGCGGAAGGTAGGGAAATTGCACAGAAAAAAAAAAATAGAGTATTTTGCTAAGCTTTGATTAATCACAGTTTATAGACATTTATGGCTTTTCTTACATTTACAATTTGGAGTTTGAAATTAATTGCATTTAATTGTCAATTCCTTTGATGGTGTGTATGAACTACAAATCACCAGTCAGTTATTATATATATACATACATACATATATATATATACACATACATACATACATATATATACATACACACACATACATACACACACATTTATATATACATACATACATACAACGAATGGTCTGGTATATAAATTATCTTTATTTACTAATCATATTTGAAGATATTTGTATATCTGGTAAGAAATCTGAATGATTGAATATTATTCCTGAAGTAGTTTTGCCATAACGGCTGGAGGTAATGTGCTGTAGTTCTATATATTAGTCAGACCCCGCCCCTTATATTCATCATTCATATTGCTGGTCACTGTTGTGTTAATCACTATCACTACACCCAATCAATGCCGGTCATGAAAGGGTTAAAATCTCCCAGAGGTGACCTCACTGTGAGGGTTGCCATGGTAACGTGCTCTGGCAGTTTGGAAAGGTCACAGCTGTGAGTCCAGTGGTCAGTGTACAGTTGGGAGGAGACAGAGGAGCACACACCCCTGAGAAGCTCGCGAGATTTCAGATTTGAAAACAAATATCTACGTGAAAATGATCTTTTTGGCATTTTTGCCAATTCTTTGGGCCCTTTGGGTCTCTGGAGGACTGATTACAACATATGTCCTCACCATGGAAAATCATCATTATGATACCGGCATAATATACATAAGGTAAACGTCCATTACAGTTTTATTAGGGAGGAGAGGGGATTTTAGGAACATGTGAATGTAAAGTCTGAGCTCCACACACAGTACAAGACTTTAGGAGGATCAGTAAGGTTTAGGGAATGATACGAGATGCCTGGCTGCCTCTGGCTGTACAATATGGGGAAGAAGACATGATATAGGAGGCTGTGGGGTTGATTTACAAAAACTGGGGGGTGCAAAATCTGTTGCAGCTGTGCATGGTAGCCAATCAGCTTCTAACTTCAGCTTGTTCAATTACGCTTTGACAATAAAACCTGGAAGTTGATTGGCTCCTATGCAGAGCTGCACCAATTTTAGTAAATCAACCCCAGTTAGACAAACAAACACTGCTATGGAAATGATTTTGACAGAGAGTCCTCTGCAACACTTTCATTACCTGTTGATCCTGCCAGTAGATTTGTTATATTCCCACTCCCTGTAACAGATCGCACTGTCCAGTGAGCTATAAGAAGCTTCTGTCTCAGCTGCTAAATGTTCAGAACAATTCGTGTTTTAATCAGATTGGATGAACTATTCTAGTTTACAGAGGAGGGTTACAGCCATGACACTGGGACCTGGGGTCACACTAATGACGGCCATAGACGGTTCGTTTATCGGCCGATTTTCTGTCCGAAAAACAAAATATCTTTCGTTCTGTAAACTGATGTTGCCACCAATGATTGCAAAAATCGTCCGTTTTTCACACATTTTCAAACATAACCGATAAACTAAATGAGGAGGAACCGTGAAAAATCGGCCGATTGTTCTTTCGGACTAAAAATTGGCTGATAAATGAACCATCTATGGCCTGCATTAGTCTAGGTTCACACCTATGCATTTTCCACTGCATTTTGCAGAAACGCACAGTAGTCCATTTAACATGATTTCCTATGGGACAAGTTCACATCTGTGTGGTTTTTTTTGAAAGGGTCAGGGACAAAATGTTGTGTTTTCGGTTCTATAGACTTCAATGGAGAAGCTGCAGAAAAGCATGTAGTGCATTTGTGATGCGTTTTATTCCGCCCAGCAACAACTTGAAAAAACAAAAGAAAAAAAACACAAACAGCATCAAAAACGCATGTGCAAAACCGCAAAACACACCGCAAAAAGAAAAACTGCATAGGTGTGAACCTAGCAGGATCAACAGACATTTATTAAACATTTATTAACCAGTAAAAAAATAACTTCCACTACCACATTTTCAAGGCTAAAAGGTAATTTTTAAAAATATAACTTCATGATTTGGGATTAGATACACTTTATTACTCTAAATACTTCCCCTGAACAAGCATGTAGTCACCAACAAAAGATGAAGTCAGAATGATCGGAATACTCCTTATCAGAGGCTCTGATATTATTCAAGCCATTGGATTAGTATGGCAGACATACAACTAACATTTTCATCCAAAAAGGTCAACGCACAGAATTCGCTGCGTTTCCCGCAATGCATATATATGAACCTAGGCTTAAAGTTTACTGTAATATATAGATATTACTAGGAATATTAGGTAACAAAGAACAGAAAGGTACTACTAGAGGAAACAATATCATACTGTACTAATATACTAGACTTTGTGTAACATTAACTCACACCTGTTCCCTTTTATTTTACAGCTACACCGGATGCTACGAACCCGAGAAAACCTTGTTCACCCTCATTCTGGCAGTGGCCTGTGCGCTAGGTAAGTGATCATATACAGACTGACCTTCTTTATGAGAGTAGGGTACTTTTCCTGAGTGTAAGTGTAGTATCCACGGGCTTTAGGTGCAAATGTAGCAAGCTTTTTACTTCAGTTCTAAGATCATTTAGGCTCCGTTCACACCTATGCAGGTGCGAGTGTGTTTTAGAGTGTTCTGCTTAGGGCAGCCTGTTCATTTCAATGGGTTGCCCTACATGTGAAAACAATCACACAAACATAGGTGCATGAGTCCTTTCTGATGAAACGGTGCTGTACCACAACACTTGGTCCTTTCTTACCATGCATTCTAGTGTGCAAAAACATGCCGCTAGCAAGGTGCATTCAGGTGTCATTAAGAATTAATGGCAAAACTGATGGCCTGAAGAAAGGGATGCACATTTCTGTGTGCGGCAGGACAGTACACGATTTTGGGCAAATTCCCTCAATGCACAAATGTGAACCTAGTCTTGGAATTCTCTATAGGCACATTTGAGCTGCAGTTGACCTCCTAATAACCTGCATTTGACCCGCTTCAAGCTGTTTTAGCATTAACATTTTCATCCAGCATAGGTCTGAATGTCATGTTTGTGCTATGACTCGAATCCTTCGTATCACAGCCCCACCCCCTTACATTATGGTTTCCCCTTTACATCAGTGTCATCAGTTCTCCCTTTTACATTACAGAACCCCCTCTTTACATGACAGCACCCCCCTTTACAATACATTGCCCCCCTTTACATCACAACACTCCTTTACAATACAGCCCACTCTTTACAATACAGTGCCTGCTTTACATCACAGACCCCATTGCATTCAAGTCCCTCCATTTACATCAAAGCACCCCTTTACATCAATGCCTTTTGTCCCGCCTTCACATCACTGCCCCCCTTCTTACATCACAGACCTTCCCCCTCAGGGGCGGACTGACAACTCACGGGGCCCCCGGGCAATAGGGGATCATGGGGCCCCTGTGTCCTTGCCCAAACTCAAAAAAGCCTATGAAAAAGGTACCAGGGGCATCTCATGGGGCCCCCTACTGACCCCAGGCCCTCGGGCAGTGCCCAAATTTCCAGATGGTCAGTCCGCCCCTGTTCCCCCTTTAAATCAGTATCCACAGCCGTCTTCCTTGTAGCCCAGCCCCATTCACAGCCCCCCTCCTTGTATCTCAGACCCTTTCACAGCCACCTCCCTTGCATCCTAGTCCCCATCAAAGACCCCCTTCTGTGTATTCCAATCCCCTCCAATGCCTTCCTTAATTGCACCCAGTCTTCTTCACAACCACCCTTCATTGCACCCCAGTCTCCTTAACATCCCCCCTTCCTTGCACCCCAGTCTCCTTAACAGCCCCCCTTCCTTGCACCCCAGTCTCCTTAACAGCCCCCCTTCCTTGCACCCTAGTGTCCTTCACAGCCCCCCTCATTGCACCCCAGTCCCTTTCCTAGTCCGCCCTCCATGCAACCCCAGTCCCTTTCACAGCCCCCCTCCTTCTATTTCAGTCTGCTTCACAGCCCCCCTCCTTGTATCCCAAGCTCCTTCACATCCTCCCTCCTTGCACCCCAGTTCCCTTCACAGCCCCCCTCCTTGTATCCCAGTCTGATTCACAGCCCCCCTCCTTGTATCCCAGACTCCTTTACAGTCCCCCGCCTTGTATCCCAGGCTCCTTCACACCTCCCCCCCCCCCTTGTATCCCAGGCTCCTTCACAGCCCTCTTCCTTGCACCCTAGTCCCCTTCATAGCCCCCCTTATATCCCAGTCTGATTCACAGCCCCCCTCCTTGTATCCCAGACTCCTTTACAGTCCCCCTCCTTGTATCCCAGCCTCCTTCACAACCCCCTTCCTTGTATCCCAGTCTCCTTCACAGCCCCCCTCCTTGTATCCCAGACTCCATCACAGCCCCCCTCCTTGTATCCCAGTCCCCATCACACCCCCCTTCTGTCCCTTTTGTGTATCCCAGTCTCCTTCCCGGCCCCCCTTACTTGCACCCCAGTCTCCTTCAAAGCCCCACTTTCTTGCACCCCAGTCTCCTTCACAGCCCCTCTTCCTGGCACTCCAGTCTACTTTACAGCACCCCTTCCTTGCACCCCAGTCTCCTTCACAACACCCCCTCCTTGCACCCCAGTCTCCTTCACAGCCCCTCTTCCTTGTACCACAGTCTCCTTCACAGCCCCTCTTCCTTGCACCCGTCCCCTTCACAGCCCCCCTCCTTGCACCCCAGTCACCTTCAAAGCCCCCCTCACAGGAGAAGGATTCATCCGGAAGAGGACACCCAGGCTGCTAAGTGGCAAAGCCGCAGTCTGGATAGGTCTGTCATGCGGTTTGTTTTCAGACTGCAGTCTGCCATTTCAGGATAGCTGCTCTAGACCTATATGGCAGTTCTGATGCTAAAAAATCCAACTGATACTGGCCCAATGATTTCTGTTAGGAATGTCACATTATAGGTAGAATCCACAAGGATCTTTATTTCCAGCCATGCAGTGAGCTTGATAGGTGGAAATTGTCACTCACTTTTGTAATGATCTTACATTGGAGAAGATAGTTAAGTGCTGACTTGTTACATCCTATGCACCTGCTAACCTAACAAGAGCTGTTGCCATGCACCGTGGAGTCAACACTCTTCTTTTAAAGCCCAACTCCATGTGAAGTTTTTGTTTGCTTTTTTCCCCATTTTGCTGTAATAGTAGCACACAATTAGCAAAAATATTTAGAATAAGTTAAGCTGTTTAGCCTCAATTGTGCTTCCAAATTTCATGTAAATTCTTTTGTGTTTTGTTTTAGATGCCATTGTCATGTACTGTATGTACGAATACGTCTCCATGCGCTCAGGGAATCGCCATTCCAGGGTGCAGAACAGCATCTTGGCGATCGGATGGATCAGCTGCCTTGGAACACTTTTGGTTGGAAGAAATCCAGTAAGTAAACATAACAAAATTTAAATCACAATAATGCTGATGTATTAGCCACTTCAATACCAGGTGCTTTCACTCCCTTCCTGCCCAGGTCAATTTTCAGCTTTCAGCGCTGTCACACTTTGAATGAAAATTGTGCAGTCATGCAACACTGTACCCAAATGAAATTTTTATCTTTTTTGAGACAGATAGAGCTTTCTCTTGGTGGTATTTAATCACCACTGTGTTCTTTTCTTTTTTTGCTAAGCAAAGGAAAAAAGAACAAAACATTTTTCTTCTTCAACGATGTGCACTGATGCAGCTGCACTGATCATCTGAGCACTGATGATCAGTGCCCTGATTATCAATGTAAACAATGTACTCAGTGTGCCCTGTCAAACTTGTCGGCTATCGACTCTGCTTTCCTCACACAGAGACAGCGTGTCAGAAAAGAAATACAGATAACCGGCAAGTCTGTTTACATGTGACCAGCTGTGATTGAACACAGCTGATCACAACTAAAGGACTGGTGTGATTGGTCCTTTACTGCAATCTGTGATCATTTGTGTCCAAAGGACACAGCGGTCACAGAGTGTGCCCGTGACCATGGATGTGCTTCTACAACTGGAGAGTCGCACTGTAGCCATCTCCCGGCTATAGCGCGGTCGGGAAGAATTTATAGTGATTATACTGCAAAATACCTGTGATCACCTTTAGATGGAAGCTGCCATGCTTGGATTGTGTCTCTACATAACCAGCAAAGTGGAGATTCAGTGGACCAACACATTGAGCGAGGTTACTGCTTTGGAGCGATTATGCATCCCTATAGTCAGAAAACAGTTGCTTCCCTCAGAGGCTTTTCTCATAGGCATTTTGCCTTGTGACAGATTCCCTTTAAAATGTCAACATGCAGATTATTTTTGGCTGAACATCATTTTGACATAAAACCTGTGAAATAACCTACATTCTGACACACAATAGCTTATTTATTAAAGTGGTAGTAAACTCTCATTTATAACGCGGACCTACCAGGAAGCTTACAAGTCTTCCCTGTAGGTACAATGAACATCTCCTAAACTTGCACTGTTTAGGAGATATTCATCATTTCAGCAGCCAGTGAAGTCACGCACACTGCACTCTACATTGAGGGCACACTGGGCGTGCTGTCAATTCAGAGCACTGTGCCAGGATTGTGACTCCTGTGTGCATGAGCAGGAGTGAACCTTGTGTGCATGGCAGCAGTGACAGCACGCCACTGAAGGGCTTTGTTTAAAAGATAAATCTGCCATAATATGCTAGTATGCATACTAGCACATTATGGCATTAACCTGCAGGGGATCGGCTGATTTTATATTTTTTTTTGGTTTTATGACTTTACTTCCACTTTAAGAGAGTTGAGAGAGCAATGATTACATGTAGAGTGCAGCATTTGGTAATAACCAATCAGAATCCAGCTTACATTAGCCTTAACCAGTCATAGCTCTGATAGCTGCAAACCTATAAAATGATGAAATCTGACCCAGCAATGAAAGACATTTGAGCAGAGCTTCCAGGTTATTGCCTTTATTATGCTTACTTTATGGTGCAACTCCAGCTAAAACAAATGTCTCCATTGTTTAGATCCCTCCTTTTCACCCCATTGGGTACACAGACATGTATAGTATTCTCTGTAGTGAAGCTGGAATTTGTGATCTTCTGAATGTTGTCAGGGTTCCTGTTTGGTAAAACTACTTACTACCTGTGCAAACATGGGGAGAGGATGTAAGGAAATCACCAATGTGGGATATAGACAGCAGTATAAACACCACAGAGGTTCTAACACATCCATCCCCACTCCACACCACAAAAAAAAAAAAAAAAAAAAAGTTCAAGTCCATCCCAACCTGAAACATCAGCTTTTTGAATAGTTATTGGAATTTCAACTGTTTCTTCATTTTGTAATATTTATGATTATTGCATGAGCTGGAATGTAATTTGCGTATTTTTTGTTATTCTAGGTGAATGCCAGACCTGTACTACATTGTATCGGAACGGTCATGGCGTTTGTAGGAGCACTGATATACAACATCTGGATGGCTAAAGATCAGTTTAAGCTCAAGATCAGCAGCCGACGCATGTTCTACACAAGGATTGCTAACGCCATCATAACAACTATCTGTATATCAATCCTTTTTATTTGTCATTTACATTTTATCTGCTCCTCCAGTCAATGTCAACAGGTATGTAACATTTGGTGTATACTTCAGAACGGTTTACTCCCTATACAAATCAATGGGATCACAAAAGCAGAAAGCAGAATGAGGGTTCATTCACACAGCCCATACAATAAAATGTTCCATTTTCTCATGCGTTCAGCTACCAGTGTTGCCCTGCACTTAGCTGCAGGAAAATGCAGCAAAGTAGACTGGTTGTCTCAGTCAGGTTTCAGATGACTTCTCCTAATGGAAGGCAGAATGTAAAATCTGACAACTTTCACTTTTCACTAGTTCTCCTTTTCTAAAACCCATTTCAGTGGCATTTAATGGGCTATGGGCCTCTAGTAGAGCAAATTCTAAGCGCTTAGGTTCTGGGACTTCGTACAATGAAAGTCAATGCAGGTGTGATTTGAGCAGTATTATTGGCCAAGTTATGCTGCAGTAAGGGTTGAAAAACTGGCTGTGTAGTTTAACAGGAGCGCTTGAATCACAAAACTGGCTTTGTAGGTAAAACAGTAGTAGTGCTTTAAGTAGCATTGGTATGGAGTCCACTGACTGTTTATCATGAGTAAAGAAGAAGCATTAACCTGTGCGGTGCGATTCCTGTCCAAATCGCATGCGGTTTCCTCACTGCTCCTGTGTGAACCCAGGCTTGTCATAGTGATTTCCGCCTAGGTTCACACAGGAGAGGTGAGGGAAACCACATGCAATTCGGACAGGAATCGCACCGCATTCATGTTCAAACTGCATGCCATTCTTTGCAGTGCAATTTGCTCACAGTCCTTTTGTATGGATGCAAATCACACCGCAAAGTATCAGTTTCAGGTATTGGAAGCATTTTCACGAGTACAAGCACTCTTGAAAAATACTCGGCATCGGTGCATCCCTAATTGTCAGTTTGGTAAAAACAGAACCTCTTGCACATACTACCATTCTGTAAATAATGGACCCTCATCATTTCTTACAGTTCTGAAAGGCTTTCATTTCATATGATTCAACAACAAAAAAAACTGAATTGATAACACTTTTTGTATTGTTTTTAGATTTTGCACAACACTGCTGTCATTGCAGAGTGGATTGGAGCCTTCACCCTCGTCATCAACAATCTCAGCTACTGTAAGGATCTTAAGGTCAGTATTTTCCATCCATATATGTCCATTGCATTGCAGATGCTTATTTTAAACACCTAATGTTTAGCACAGAGGCATCAGTAAATGTAAAATATTACAACACGTTTTAACACATTGTATTTTCTCATACAGGATTTTCAACCTACAAGCCAACATAGTATTACGGTATACTGGGGTATAGAGGTTTCTGACACAGACTGTGTGAACATGAGGGTTCAAACGTATAGACTCAGGGATGATCCAAGTCAATAATTGGATCATGCCCGTCCTCATTATTAGCAGAGAGAAGAAAGGCCACCTGCCCTGACCTATGCCTGGATAATGGATCTCACCACGGATTGCTGTCTACCTCGACCTTTGCCTGGATAATGGATCACGTCACAGATTGCCGCCTGGATAATGGATCACACCACAGATTGATGCCTGCCTTGACCTTTGCCTGGATAATGGATCGCACCACGGCTTACCTCGACCTTTGCCTGGATAATGGATCACGCTACAAATTGCTGCCTGCCTCGACCTTTGCCTGGATAATGGATTGCACCACAGATTGCTGCCTACCTCAACCTTTGCCTGGATAATAGATCACGCCACAGATCGATTCCTGCCTTGACCTTTGCCTGGATAATAGATCACACCACAGATTGCGGTCTACCTTGACCTTTGCCTGGATAACAGATCACGTCACGAATTGCCGCCTGGAAAATGGATCACACCACAGATTGATGCCTGCCTTGAACCTTGCCTGGATAATGGATCATGCCACAGATTGATGCCTGCCTTGACCTTTGCCTGGATAATGGATCACACCATGGATTGCTGCCTACCTCGACCTTTGCCTGGCTAATGGATCACGCCACAGATTGCCGCCTAGATAATGGATCACGCCACAGATTGATGCCTGCCTTGACCTTTCGCTGGATAACAGATCACACCTCTCCCTTTCCTCCCCCTCTCTACCCCCCTGTCATCTTTCCCTTCCCCCTCTTTCACCCCCTCCCTACCCCCCTTTCCTCTTCCCCTCCCCCCTCTCTCAACAGGAGGAGGGAGGGAAAAATAGAGGGGGAAGGTAGAGATCACCCCCTTCTTAACCCCCCTCCCTCTCTTCTTCTCCTTCCCACTTCTTCCCCTCCTTTCTCTCTCTTCCCTTGCTCTGCCCTCTCTCTCCCACCCCTTCCCTTCCTCTTCTCTGTCTCTCCCCCATCTTCTCTTTTCCTCACCCTCTCTCCCCCTCAGCAGGAGGAAGGAGTGGGAGGGGTAGAGATGGGGGAGGTGGGACAGCAAGGGGGTGGGAAAAAAAAAGAGGATGTCTCAGTGTTTGCTGATGATACAAAGCTAAGCAGGGCAATAGCTGCGTAACAAAATACAGAAACTTTACAAAGACTCCTTGATAAAAAAGGGAAGTCAGCAGCTATGTGGCAGACAAGAGTTAATACTGAAAAATGTAAGGTAATGTGCTTGGGAGCAAAACATGAATGCTCATGAATACTCACTAGTGGGCAAATGTATAGGAGGAAAAATGTGCACAGGGGTGCTGTGAGGCTGGGGGACCTAACCAATGGTGTGAGAGAGAGAGAGAGAGAGAGAGGGAGAGAAGGAGGAGAGCGAGGAGGAGGTAGATAAAGAGGGAAAAGGGGGTAAACAAGGGAAGAGGGGGGAAGAGAGAGAGGGGGGAAGAGAGAGAGGAGGGAGAGAGAGGGGGGGAAGAGAGAGGGGGGGAAGAGAGAGGGGGGAGAGAGAGGGGGGAGGGGGAAGAGAGAGGGGTGGGGGAGAGAGAGGGGGGGGAAGGAGAGAGGGGGGAGAAGAGAGAGGGGGGAAGAGAGAGAGGGGGAGGAGGGAAAGGGGGAGAAGGAGGGAAAGGGGGGGGAGAGGAGGTAGAAGGAGGAGTAGAGATGGGGAAGGTAGGGAGCGAGGAGGAGGGACAGTAAGGGGGTGGGAGAGAAGAGGAGAGCAAGAGGAGGGAAAGAGTGAGAGGAGGGGGAAGAAGCAAGAATAGAATAAGGGGGAGGAGGAGAGAGGGGTTGGGGGGAGAAAGAGAGGGAAGAGGGGGAGAAAGAGAGTAGGGAGGTGAAGGAGTGGATGAGAAAGAGGGAGAGAGAGGAGAAGGGAGATGGGCACAGAGAAGGGAGGCGATGAGGGAGAGAGAAGGGGAGGGAGAGGAGGTAAGAACTGGAAGCGGAGAGAGAGAGAAGGGGAGGGAGAGAGAACTCCCTTGTTTACCCCCTTTCCTCTCTTTATCTCCCTCCTCCTCGCTCTTCCCCTCCTCTCCCTAGCTCCTTCCCCTTCACTCTTCTCCTCTCTCTAATACACTTTTGGTTAGGTCCCCCAGCCTCACAGCACCCCTGTGCACATCCTTCCTGAAGATTGGTGATCAAAACTGATTGGCATGTAAATTGGTAGAATTATATTATGGCATTGCATGCTATAGCGGAGTCTGTGGTCGACTGGGATCCCCAGACCCTTTTCCATCTTTGATTCCCCTATATATTCTCCGCCAAGTCAGTAATGTGGATTTATTTTTTTTACTCCCAAGCACATTACTTTTCATTGTCAGTAATAAGGCTCATTTACACTTGCTTTTTCTCATGTGTTTTTGATGATTCTTAAAAGTATGCTATATTGCATAAAGTTGCTATACTTTGTTCTGAAGTTATTTCCCTGCCTAACTTTGAAAACTCAGCAAACTCTGAGACTGAACTATTTATGGGCAGCACAGTGGCTAAGTGGTTAATGTGACGAACGCAAGATCGCTGCCACCAATATGCGACGATCCCACGATCGCGGTCACCAATATGTGACGGGCGCGGCGTCAGACCCCAGCCCCTCTCACCAAACTCGTGACCGAAGCACTAGCCAATCTAAAACCGCGCTGTCACGTGCGTAACAATGCCACACCCAGCTGCACCCTGCACAACGATTTTACAGCTAATTGGACCACAATCGATGTACCGATGTGCCTGAATGCGATTGTTACTGGGTCAGGTTAATTATGCAATTAACCCTTCACACTGACACCACCACCTTTTGTACAGAGAAAGAGGAAACTCGGCGATATCAGCTATAACACTATAATGATTGAAATAATCATCTGCAAAACGCGGTCACCGCAGGCTGGTTATACAGAGGGTTAAACAAACACGGTAGCGCTCTTTTAGAGGCAGGAATTCGTAAATTGCAATAAAGAGCTATGGAAACAGTTCAACAATTTCAGAAGGAAAGATTTATTACTAAAAGGTCAAACGGGTGCAATAAAAATATTTACAGAAAAAGATGTAACTAATTATATATTTATAAATACACAGTTGTGTTCAAAATAATAGCAGTCAGACATCACTAACCTGATCAATCACTGTTTTTGGTAGAAATGATATTTCTACATGGCAAATAATTTACTAGCAGGTGTAGTAGAGTAATAGAAATCCAACAGACCCAACAGTCATGACATGCATGCTGCTGATTCTGTGTAATTGAATCACTAATTGAAAGGGGCATGTTCAAAATAATAGCAGTGTGGAGTTCTATTAGTGAGGTCATTCATTCTTTGAAAAACAGGTGGCAATTATTGCCCTTATTTAAGGAAGGAAGGCAGCAAATGTTGTACATGCTGGTTACAGTGCATTTCTCTCTGAAATTCTGAGGAAAATGGGTGGTTCCAGACATTGTTCAGAAGAACAGCGTACCTTGATTAAAAAGTTGATTGGAGAGGGGAAAACATATAAAGAAGTGCAGAAAATGATACGCTGCTCAGCTAAAATGATCGCAAATGCTTTAAAATGGCAACCAAAACCTGAAAGACGTGGAAGAAAGCGAAAAACTACCATTCGAATGGATAGAAGAATAGCCAAAATGGCAAGGACTCTGCCAACAATCAGCTCCAGGAAGATCAAAGAAGGTGTAAAGTTCCCTGTGAGGACTGTTACAATTAGAAGACGCCTATGTGAAGCCAAGCTATCTGCAAGAAGCCCCCGCAAAGTCCCACTGTTGAAAAAAAGACATGCTGCAGAGGTTACAATTTGCCAAAGAGCACATTGACTGGCCTAAAGAGAAATGGCGCAACATTTTGTGGACTGATGAAAGTAAGATTGTTCTTTTTGGGTCTAGTGGCCAGAGACAGTTTGTCAGACGACCCCCAAACACTGAATTCAAACCACAGTACACTGTGAAGACAGTGAAGCATGGTTGCGCAAACATCATGATATGGGGATGTTTCTCATACTACGGTGTTGGGCCTATTTATCGCATACCAGGGATCATGGATCAGTTTGAATACATCAGAATACTTGAAGAGGTCATGCTGCCTTATGCTGAAGAGGAAGTGCCCTTGAAATGGGTATTCCAACAAGACAACGACCCCAAACACACCAGTAAACGTGCAACATCTTGCTTCCAGACCAACAAGATTGACGTTATGGAGTGGCCAGCCTAATCCCTGGATCTTAATCCAATATAAAACTTGTGGGGTGACATAAAAAATGAACAGTCTAATATTCACTTTTCTTCACTTTTTTTAGAGGAACAACACAAATTTGATATATTTTTCATCATGTTTTGATTTGGAATAGAATGTGTAGTGTTCCCAATGCATTTGTGTGTATGGAAATAAAAGCTATTAGAAGGATTTTGAGCTTTATTCACTTTTTTCAACACACTGCTATTATTTTGAACACAACTGTATATATATGTATGTATGTATAATAATAATAATATATATAAATATACAGAGAACAACAGCACAGCAAAGAGATAACAGAGGGAGGTGAAAGGGTTAAGGTACTTGCCAAAGTCCTGGGTTAGCAGATCAAGTTTCCGAGCGAAAGGGCACGAATCTCCCCGGGTGGTGCTGATGTTAAAATGGGAGACGTCTTCAACTTACTTTCTTAGCCCTGACAGCCCATTTTGTAGTCCCCCAGCAGGGGGTGTCTCTAAAGTCAAGGACCAATACCCTGTTTAGGGCGTGGAGGTCTGGGCATAGCCCTAAACTAGAACCAAAATCTTGTGTAGTTCATATTTTGGCTCATAACTTTTCCTATGCACAAGTGACACTCCACCCGCGGGTAGATTATGATGCAGACACGTCTGAGGATTGATTAGATATGAATTATGAATTATACACTGAATGGTTCCCGAGATCTTCTTTTCTGCTTTCCTATCTATTAGAGACTAGGAGAGTGAACCATCAAATTGTTCGTCTCCTCTTAGCCAATCTGACGATATGTCTGGTTTTTATGTAAGTCTCTCATATTCTAAGATATGAGACATAGGGGAAAAATGGATTTTGAAAACTGTTTATCTGATTCGTGCTTCGTTGGAATGCCTTGAACTCCTGGGAAAGCTTGCCTTATCTTATACGAGGTGTTATATGGTACACCTCACCCAGACAGCCAGGCACCTAGCTCAAAAATGTTTTATAGCTCTGGGGTTCCCTGCTGTGCTAGCCTGCCAGTGACACACAACCAGCACACACACACTGGCCAAATGTCTCTGTGCCTCTCAGAGAGGGAGGGAGAGGGAGTGAGGGGAGAAAATAGAGATTCTTAACAAAATGGAGGCTGCGTCCTGCCTCTGGTGCGCACCTTCGCGACAGTTAGCACTTCCGCCTGGCAGTACTAGCGTTGTCGGTTCGAATCCCAACCACGGCGCCACCTGCCTGGAGTTTGCATGTTCTCCCTGTGCCTGCATGGGTTTCCTTCGGGTACTCCAGTTTCCTCTCACACTCCAAAGACATGCTGGTAGGTTAATTAGATCTTGTCTAAATTGGCCCTAGTATGTGTATGAATGAATGGGAGTTTGGGACTGATGTGAATGTACACAGGGATGTTGAATTCCTACCACCCGACGCCCGGGACTTTTAGTTCCGGGCAGGTAGTTTTTTTCTACCTTTAGCCCTGGTGCGGGCAAGCAGCGGGCTGACCTGTCAGGTGGAAATATTCGGCAGCAGCGCTGACGCCGATTGCTTCCACACAGTGCCAGTCTCTCCGCGCCCCTTGAGGGTTAGGCACTGATGTGAATGTACACAGGGATGTTGAATTCCTACCACCCGACGCCTGGGACATGTAGTTCCAGGCAGGTCGTTTTTTTCTACCTTTAGCCCTGCTGCGGGCAAGCAGTGGGCTGACCTGTCAGGTGGAAGCATTCGGTGGCAGCGTTGACACCAATTGCTTCCACGCAATGCCAGTCTCTCTGCGCTGTAGGCATCATCCTGGTATAACCAAAGTCCAGTGATGTACCAGTACGTTGCTGGTCCTTGATGGGTATATATGCTATGTTCTTTTTTTTTTTTTTTGTATGCAGCCTGTGGGCTGAATGAAAAAAAAAGAAGAAATCTCTGCCAGAAAAAGTGGGTGGTATGCCATTAGAATATACCGCCCTGCATCCACCCACTTTTAATGGTGAGCACACATTAGGTCGCACGGTGCCAGTTGCGCCAATTCCAAGATTGTACAAATGTCTAAATAGTGACACGCTTGAATAAAAATTGTACACATATAATTGGTACGCCATATGGAAAAAGGATGACACCAAGTCCCAAACTATCTTGCCACTGCTCCTCATGTAGTCTAAGCATCCGGTGGGCTCCACGTGAGTAAATTTTCCCTCGTAATTTCGAAACTTATATGTATAGCCTGTTGCCCTCTCGCAGGTCTTATACATCTTGACCCCATATCTGGCACGCTTGGTGGGGAGAAATTGTTTGAATGCAAGACGGCCAGAAAAATTAATGAGGGACTCATCAACGCAGATTTTTTTTGCTGGGGAGAATAGAATAGACATCTGCAAATTTTTGGTTAAGATGATTTACAAGGGGACGAATTTTGTGGAGCTGGTCAAATTCAGGGTCACCCCGAGGACGATAGACTGTGTTGTCGTTGAAATGCCTAAAACACATTATACTCTTATATCTATGCCTGGCCATGGCGGCAGCAGAGAACACGAGCATATGATGAATCGGGTCTGTGGACCAATACAACCGCAATTAATTTTTTTTTTAGTAATGCCCATGTTGAGGGTTAGGCTCCGAAAAAATTTAAATTTGGAAACCGTAATGGGTTTCCATGCAGATGGTCTGGCAAGGTTTGAATTTGGGTTTGCGGCGATAAATTGTTGTGCGTATAAATTGCTTTGATCCACAATCCATGCATACAGATCTTCCGTGAAAAACAGCTCCAAAAAATCAAGGGGAGTTAACTTTGCTGTTTCCACCTGAATTCTGGGTTGGGCAGTGAATGGGGAAAGTACAGGTGCTGATTTTGTGAACACTGCAGTTTTGTGTGCAATGTATCAAGTGACAGTGACCTACTGACACTGCACTTGCTGGGTGCGAAGGGGGGGGGGAGGGGTGTAAGCATAGTGGCTAAACGCAGGTGCCAGGACTGATCCCGCTAACACTGTGTTTTTGGGGACACTATATTAATGTGAACACTGTTATAGTGCTGATCTGATCAAAGATATTTATCCGTTCAGACACTATAATAGCAGCGGAAGTGTATTGTGCATGAGCGTGTTCCTGGCAATCAAGGGGTTAAATGTGATTACTGGTGTACTGACGGGCAATCTGACACTATCTGAGAGGCGCATGAAAACCACGGGAGCGTGAATCACGTATATATACACATTATTTTGTGCACCGTGCCTCCCTGTAGCAGTATTTGTCAGGGATCCCCTCGATCCCCGCCGCGTTGGTCCCGGCGCAGGCGCAGTATGCCGCCCGGCGCAGGGACTCGAGCACTGGTTCCGGGCCGGCCGCGGCGTTCGAGTTCGCGCATGCGCAGTAGAAGCCGCGGCCGCCCGCTGGGCACCAATGGCAGCGCAGGGCGGGATATTTAAACGACCCTGAGCTGTCATTCAGTGCCTTCTGGTCTTTCCTGCATTCTGAATCCTGTGAACCTGTACCCTGTAAGTTATTGACCCGGATTGAACCTGACCTTGCTGTTTTCGCCTGTTCTGACCCTTGCTTTGCCTGACCTCTCTCCTGAATGCCCCCTATTGGATTTGACCTGCTGTTGCTGACCTGGCGTGTGACCCGACCATTCTATGCCCGCTGCCTTGTACCTTGCCGCCCTCTCTGTTACCGACCCGGCCCGTCTGACCCTGCTCATCCATCCATCCATCCCGTGCAGTGGGGTCTTCTGACCTCCTCACATCAGACTCTTCCCCGTGGGAGCCCCTTGCGCATACTACTACCACTGACGGACGCACCCGGTAGTCACGACCTGGTCTCAGGGAGCTCCAAGTCCATCCCCACCATCAGGGGCCCTGGTGAACAAGCACCCTGGGACTTAGACTCCGTGCGCTGGGGACGCCTATTCAGTGGAGTGCTAGTAGTACCGCCGGGCGGTCCCTTACAGTACCATAAGGCCATGACTGAGTCTAGAGGAGGTCCCTCGCCGCTGGAGGAGATCTGCAGGCACCTATCCAATTTGACACAGGCCGTATCGGCCCTGCAGGATAGATGTCAGCAGATTGAAACTCAATTCCAGGCCTGCACTATATCCGTTCCTGCCCCACAGGCCGCGGTCCCCACACCTCCAGCAGCCCCTGTGCTGGTGTCTGGGGCACTCGCACCACTCCCGGCGGCCGACCCCCGAGTACCCTTACCAGAACGTTTCCACGGGGACCGCACACGGTTCAGAGCATTCCGCGAGTCCTGCCTCCTCTATTTTGAGCTACAACCCCGAACCTTCGTGACTGAATCCGTGAAGGTGGGGTTCGTCATATCCCTCCTGCAGGGTGAACCCCAAGACTGGGCCCATCGATTACGGGGAAAAAATGACCCTCACCTTGGTTCGGTTGACAGTTTTTTTGATGCTATGGCCATCCTTTATGATGACCCGCAGCGGGCAGCTTCTGCTGAAGCTACTCTGTACACACTCCGGCAAGGCCGCCGAGCGGCGGAGGAGTACGCATCTGAATTTAGGCGGTGGATGGGGGATACTCGCTGGAACGAGTTCGCACTCCTGCATCAGTTCCGTGTTGGCCTATCAGACGGCCTGAAAGACGAGCTCGCCCGGGTGGAGGTACCTGAGACTTTAGAGGACCTAATAGCACTGACCATTAAAATTGACCGTAGACTGCGGGAACGCAGGTTTGAGAGGTCCGGCCAGGGTCATGGAAATCCCTGGGGATCATTTCAGGGTCCCAGTCAAACACCTAGGCCAGTCATCCAAAACCGGCCACCTGGAGACAACCCCGAACCCATGCAGCTCGGCCTGGCACGGCCTAAACTATCCCCAGAGGAACATCTGCGCAGACGATCCCAGAACCTGTGCCTCTATTGTGGAGAAGCTGGTCATATGGTGCGTTCCTGCCCGCAGAAACTGAGTAAGTGCACCTCTTCTTCCTTATCCCTTGGCAATGTTGGTCCATCCCAATACTTAGTGGTGCCCCTTTCCTTTCAGCTTCCAGAAAGGACCGTGGAAGTATCGGCCATAATTGACTCTGGGGCATGCAGCTGCTTCGTGGATATTAATTTTGCTCACCAGCAGGGTATTCCCCTTCAATTGAAACAAAAGGGGTTCAATATTTATTTGGCCGACGGTTCCCGAATAAAATCGGGGGTAGTGAACCAGGAAACCCCCTCCATCACCACTGTCATTGCCGGCCAGCACCAGGAACTCCTCCGCCTGGATGCTATAGCTTCACCCCTCTTCCCAGTCATTCTGGGGCTCCCATGGTTACGGGCCCATAACCCCCAGATTGACTGGGAAACCGGAGTAATCACGTTCCCTTCCCCATACTGTCGGATATACTGCCGCACTTCGGGCCCGGGGACCCCCCAAATCCTCCTGTGCTCTGAGGTGGAAGCTGAATTAAAACAAGTAATCCCTGCGGCCTACCATGGGTTTCTAGATGTGTTCAGCAAACGGGGAGCTGATACTCTACCCCCCCACCGCCCTTATGACTGCCCCATTGACCTGTTACCCGGCTCAGAAATTCCTTTTGGGCGAATCTTCCCCCTTTCAGAGCCCGAATTGGGGGCCCTAAAGGAATATATCGAGGACAGCCTCCAGAAGGGGTTCATCCGCCACTCCACTTCACCGGCGGGGGCGGGAATCTTCTTTGTTGAAAAGAAGGACAAAACCTTAAGGCCATGTATCGATTACAGGGAATTGAACAGGGTCACGATAAAAAACCGTTACCCACTACCGTTAGTACCTGAACTGTTCCAAAGTTTAAAGTCAGCAGTAGTTTTTACCAAGCTGGATCTGAGGGGGGCGTACAACTTGATTCGCATAAGGGAGGGGGACGAGTGGAAGACGGCCTTCCGCACCCGCTTCGGTCATTTTGAATATCTGGTCATGCCGTTCGGGTTGTGTAATGCTCCGGCCACGTTTCAACATTTTGTAAATGATATTTTTAGAGATTTTCTGGATGTCTTTGTGATCGTTTATTTAGACGATATTCTGATTTTCTCCCCGTCTTTGGGGGAACACAGAATACATGTAGCAAAAGTATTGGGGCGGCTGCGGCAGCATGGGTTGTACGCCAAGGCAGAAAAATGTTGTTTTGAACAATCCAGCATTGCCTTCTTGGGCCTGATTATCTCCACCGCGGGGGTCGCGATGGATCCCCAGAAGGTCGCTGCAATACTGGATTGGCCTGAACCCACAGACAGGAAAGGCGTCCAGCGATTCATCGGCTTTGCAAATTTTTACCGGAAGTTCATCAAGAACTTCTCGGGTCTGGTCTCCCCCATTACTCAGCTAACCAAGCTGGGGACCCGATTCAGATGGACACCAGAAGCGCAGGAAGCTTTCGATGCCTTAAAGAAGCTGTTCACTTCGGCACCCATTTTGGGTCACCCAGACGCCGCTCTGCCCTACATCTTGGAGGTAGATGCATCGGAGAATGCGGTAGGCTCCATCCTCTCCCAACGAAAAGGCACCAAGGAACTGCTCCACCCGGTAGCGTTCTTCTCACGGAAACTGACCCCAGCGGAGAGGAACTATGATATCGGTGACCGTGAGCTACTAGCGATCAAAACGGCGTTAGAGGAATGGAGGTACCTGCTGGAAGGTGCGGTGCACCCCATCTTAATATTTACTGACCATAAGAACTTAGAGTATCTGAGAACTGCCAAGCGTCTACGCCCGCGACAGGCGAGATGGGCACTATTCTTTTCAAGATTCAACTTCCATATTACGTACCGGCCGGGATCAAAGAACACTAAGCCGGATGCGTTATCACGGATGTACGAAGACGCCAAGGAGACCCCAGTACCTGACACCATCCTATCCTCGGGTAACTTCTTGGTCCTTCAGTCGGACCTTCGTTCCAGACTAATGGAGGCATCCACAAACTTCTCTACCCCAGGCGGAGGGCCACTCCAGAACAAGGGGGGGACTCCTATGGAGGGAAGATCGAATTGTGGTGCCGGAAGAAGCTCGAACCCTGGTCTTGGGGCATTGCCACGACCACCCAATGGCGGGGCACTTTGGCCCAGAAAAGACCCTGGAACTTCTCCGACGCTCATTCTGGTGGCCAGACATGGCTAAAGATTGTAAGGGCTATGTCAGGTCCTGTGTCACCTGCCAGAAGAACAAGCCCTCAAGAAACAAGGTTTGGGGTCTGCTGCGACCCTTACCTATTCCTGAACGGCCTTGGCAAAAGATCTCACTAGACTTTATAGTCGAGCTTCCGCCATCCCGAGACCACACGGCAATCCTGGTAGTCGTGGACCGCTTGTCCAAGATGGCCCACTTCATCCCGTTGAAGAAGACCCCCTCGGCGGCCGAGACCGCGCGAGTCTTCATTCGTGAGGTAGTCAGGTTGCATGGGGTCCCCGAAGACATTGTCTCGGACCGAGGGGTCCAGTTCACGTCCAGATTCTGGAGAGCACTGTGCAAAGCCCTGGACATCAAATTATCTCTCTCTTCTGCGTTCCACCCTCAAACTAACGGTCAAACCGAAAGGACCAATCAGACCTTAGAGCAATATTTGAGATGCTATACCTCATTTACTCAAGATGACTGGCTGCCACTTCTTCCTTTAGCGGAATTTGCGTATAACAACGCCCGCCACTCAGCAACAGGGCAGTCCCCGTTCTTCGCCAACTATGGCTTTCACCCAGTCTTCCTCCCGGATTTGGTGTCGGAATGCCCAGTACCAGCAACACAAGATGTGGTAACGTTCTTCGCTGCGAACAATGAGAAGCTTCAAGTGGCCATCAGTCGGGCCCAGGAAGACTACAGGAAAGCATTCAACAGGAAACGGAGAGGAGATCTGGTATTGCGGCCTGGGGAGAACGTTTGGCTGGCGACGTCCAATCTAAAGATGCTTTGCCCATCGAAGAAATTGGGACCCAAATTTATAGGCCCCTTCTGCATTAAACGGATGGTTAACGAAGTAGCCTATGAACTCGCCCTCCCTGACACGCTCAAGATCCACCCGGTCTTTCATGTGTCCCTTCTGAAGCCTGTGGTCCCAGATGCCTTCCCTGACCGGGAATCTAGACCCCCGGAAGCGGTAACGGTCGAAGGAGAAGAAGAATTTGAGGTTGAAACAATCCTGAAGTGTCGAAGGAGGGGAGGCCAGACCCAATTCCTTATCAAATGGAAGGGCTATGGTCCTGAGGACAATTCTTGGGAACCAGCCCATAATGTCCATGCACCCAGACTTGTCCGGAGGTTCTTTCGCGATCACCCGTGGTGGAGAGATCGGATGGGCATCCGGAGGTTGCCAGTAGGGGGGGGGCAATGTCAGGGATCCCCTCGATCCCCGCCGCGTTGGTCCCGGCGCAGGCGCAGTATGCCGCCCGGCGCAGGGACTCGAGCACTGGTTCCGGGCCGGCCGCGGCGTTCGAGTTCGCGCATGCGCAGTAGAAGCCGCGGCCGCCCGCTGGACACCAATGGCAGCGCAGGGCGGGATATTTAAACGACCCTGAGCTGTCATTCAGTGCCTTCTGGTCTTTCCTGCATTCTGAATCCTGTGAACCTGTACCCTGTAAGTTATTGACCCGGATTGAACCTGACCTTGCTGTTTTCGCCTGTTCTGACCCTTGCTTTGCCTGACCTCTCTCCTGAATGCCCCCTATTGGATTTGACCTGCTGTTGCTGACCTGGCGTGTGACCCGACCATTCTATGCCCGCTGCCTTGTACCTTGCCGCCCTCTCTGTTACCGACCCGGCCCGTCTGACCCTGCTCATCCATCCATCCATCCCGTGCAGTGGGGTCTTCTGACCTCCTCACATCAGACTCTTCCCCGTGGGAGCCCCTTGCGCATACTACTACCACTGACGGACGCACCCGGTAGTCACGACCTGGTCTCAGGGAGCTCCAAGTCCATCCCCACCATCAGGGGCCCTGGTGAACAAGCACCCTGGGACTTAGACTCCGTGCGCTGGGGACGCCTATTCAGTGGAGTGCTAGTAGTACCGCCGGGCGGTCCCTTACAGTATTTCTGCTATAGGGCGGTCAGGAAGCGGTTACAGACGCGGTTGTAAACAATGCAGCCCTCCTCCATGTCGGTGTTTGCCGGTAATCACCGGCCAGAACCCAGTGATTGACACCCGTGACCGGCGCACCCCCTACCTGGAAATGCATAATCACGTATATATATGTGCGCTAGCCACCGCACAAGCTTGCACTACACTTATGGGACTCGCCACGTCACCAAGTGATACTGCAGTGCTGGTATGTGAAAGATCAGGATGTACTAGGCTACTGGTGCTCGCCATTTCACCAAAAGGTAGCGTGGCACTAGTACTGTAACTCTGCTGCATATGAGAGTCATCAAAATTTACCGGCAAGTGATAATAGAGATCAGGCCTGACTCTGTGAACAGTGCGGTTTTGTGTGGAATGTATCAAGTGACAGTGACCTACTGATACTGCACTTGCTGGGGGAGAAGGGGGGGGGGGGGTAAGCGTAGGGGCTAAACACAGGTACTGGGTTTGATCCCGTAACGCTGCATTTTTAGGGATACTATACTAATGAGAACACAGGTATAGTGCTAATCTGATCAAAGATATTGATCCCTTCAGACACTATACTAGCAATGGAGGTTTATTGTGTATGAGCATTTCCCTGGCAATCAAGGGGTTAAAAGTGATTACCGGTGTACTGACGGGCAATCTGACGCTATCTGGAAGGGGCGTAAAAACCACGGGAGAGCGAATCACATGTATATGTGATTTTTCGCAGCCGTGCTGCCCTGGTGCTGCGTTACCTTAACTGACAATTGCGCGGTCATGCAATACTGCACCCAAATGAAATTTACATCCTTATTTCCCCACAAATTGAGATTTCTTTCAGTGGTATTTGATCGCCTGTGCGGTTTTTACTTTTTGACCGACAATTTTGAGAGAAAAACAGTATTTTGGACTTTTTGCTATAAAACGTGTCCAGTAAATTTAAAAATCAAATTTCGTCATAAATTTCGGCCAAAATGTATTCTGCGACATGTCTTTGCTAAAAAAAATCCCAATACATGCAAATTAATTGGTTTACGTGAAAGTTATAGCGTTTACAAATGGCGGTATAGATACTGGATTTTATTCTTTGATACTAATAATAGCGGTAATCAGCAACTTATGGCAGGACTGCGGCGGACATTCTGACACTGGGGGGGAACTGACTTGGGATCACTGACATCCCCAGTGACACCAATACAGTGATCAGTGCAAATAAAAGCACTGACACTGTACTAATGGCACTGGGGAGGAAGGGGTTAATGTTAGAAGGCAAAGGGTTAACTATGTGAGGGGAGTGTTTTACTAGGGGGCGGAGGGTGTGTCCTTCACAGTAACACACTGATCCTGAAAGCTGAGCTCAGCAATCCGGAACAGTGTGCTGAAAACTAACAGGGAGGAGATCTCTATTTAAAACAATGCAACTGTGCTCACTGTCAGTGTTTGCCGGCAATTGCCGGGCTCTGGTGGGTAATCATCAGCCGGGACCGGGCGATTGACATCCGCGGCCACGATCGGTACCGCTGGTAGGATGACGTTTATAAACGTGATCCTGCGCACAGGGGCCGCCTTGCTGCGGTATATGTACTGTGGGCGGTCCCCTAGTGGTTAATATATTTATAAAGGAAATAGGGTCTGGGATTAAAAATACCATTTCTGTCTTTGCAGATGACACCAAGCTGTGCAGTGCAATAAAGTCTTAAAAGGTTGTCTCCAATTTACAAGACGACCTCAATGCACTGTTTAACTGGGCAACTATGTGGAAAATGAGGTTTAATATTGATAAATGTAAGGTTATGCACTTGGGGGCTAAGAATATGCATGCATCATACAAACTAGGGGGGTACAACTGGGGGAATCAATGGGGGGGGGGGATCTGGGAGTTCTGGTAGATCACAAGCTTAATAATGGCATGTAATGCCAAGCTGTGGTTTCTAAAGCGAGCAAAATCCTCTCTTGTATTAAAAGAGGTATAGACTCCAGAGAGAGCGATATCATATTACCCTTGTACAAATCATTAGTAACACCTCATCTGGAATATGTAGTTCAGTTTTGGGCACCAATTCACAAAAAGAACATTGGGGAACTGGAGAAAGTGAAGGGAAGGGCAACCAAACTGATAAGAGGCATGGAGGAGCTCAGCTATGAGGAAAGATTAGAGGAACTGGATTTATTCTCTCTTGAGAAGAGGAGATTAAGGGGGAATATGATCAACATGTATAAATACATCAATGGTTCATATAGTGAACCACCATGACAAATGCTTATGATTGATGAATTAATTCTGCATGTTGAACCAATATTCATTTCAGCCTAATGATATCAATAATATCTTTTAAAGCTTATTTTAAAACTTGGCATGCATGAAACAAACAATATATCACACCAAAGTCTGCTTTAGGCTCCATGCACAGTAGCTTTTAAAAACACCAGTGATCTTGGCAGAAAAAAATGGTAATTTTGAGCGCTTTTTGTACTAGGGTTTAGGAGTGTTTAGCGTTTTTTTTTTCTGCCAGAAAAACACTCTCAAAAACACAAAACAGAGGGGTTTTTCTCTGCCTCTAAATGCGGAGCTTAAACTTTTGCCGCCCGGCCAATGGCCGATTGGCGGCCGGAAAAATCACTCAGCGTTCCGGGTGGACGCAATATGGACGCCATGCGCAGTGGCGCGATCTGTCACCGGCCGTGTACCTCAGACACGGCCGATGACAGATCTGAGTACCAGCCCCCGTTGCCGATACCATGTGACCTGCTGTGACCAATCACAGCAGGTCACATGACAGTTGCATACGATGGATGGCTTCATTCATGCCATCCATTGTATACTAGTGTGCCTAGTTGTGAATGGTCACAGCGATCACATGCACAAGCTGGGCCAATCACAGCCCAGCTGTGTCATGTGATTAGCCGTGGCCAAATCACAGCTAAGCACAAAAAAAAAAAAAAACCCTGAATGAATCAATGTCATTCAGGTAAATGTTTGCTTATAGCAAAGTAATTCTTTGCTATAAGCAAATTGTGTAAAAAAAAAAAAAAAATACTGATCACTTCCCCAAAGTAGTACAATGTTACTATGGTAACATTGTACTACTTTGGTCATAGTGAAATATGAAAAAAAAAGAAAAAAAAAGTAATAAAAAATTTAAAATAAACAAAATTAAAAAAATATTATAGTTCTTTTTTCACCAGTCACCAGTCAGTGTTCCTGATCACCGCCATGCCAGTCAGTACTTCAGGATTGATCAATAGTGAGATATATCCCATAGTTTGTGAACTCTATAACTTTCCTACAAACTAAAAAATCCATCCTAATTTGGGTTATTTTCACCAAAGACGTGTAGCAGAATACATCTTGGCCTAAATTTATGAAGAACAATTTATTTGCAAACTTTTATAACAGAAACAAAGAAAAACGCGTTTGTTTTTTTTCTAAATTTTCGGTCTTTTTTTTATTAATTTAGCAAAAAATAAAAACCCCAGTGGTGATTAAATACCACCAAAAGAAAGCTCTAGTTGTGTGAAGAAAATGATAAAATTTTAGTTTGGGTACAATGTTGTATGACCGCGCAATTGTCATTCAAAGTGTGAGAGCGCTGAAACATGAAAAATGGCCTGGGCAGGAAGGGGGTAAAAGTGCCCGGTATGGAAACGGTTAAAGAAAACACCTCTAGACCACCTAATGTGCATGGACACATAGAATAACATTTTTTGCTTCTACAGGCAAAACGCTAAACTCCTCTAGGAGCAGGTTTTTTTTAAGCCAGTGTGCATGGAGCCTTAAAGCGTTATTAAAGGGTAGGTTCACCTCTAGGAGCATGTTACATGATACACCCAGGTCTTGTCTTCCACCACGGCAGACTGAATTGTAGTTTCAATGGACCACAAGTGTGCTGATCAGCCCCCTTGTAGACCATTCACACTGCCTACAACTCTGTAACAGATACAGGAGGTATGGGCAACAGAGCTGCAGGTAGTAAGTGCCTGGAATATAACACAGCAGGCAGCTTGTACTTCTCAATAGACTACGATTACGCTGATCAGCAGGCTTGCAGTCCATTGAATCTTTCTCCAGCTTTCTAAATGAAAGCCTTTGTGGAAGAACAGACAGAAAGCTGAAGGGGGAGTTTGCAGCAGCCTGGCATTGCACCTGCTATCAACTGATCTTCGGTGCAATGCTCTGCAGGCTCATGTGGAAAAAAATAATGCAATCCTGCAAATATATGTACATTTATTGGTAAACTTAGTCTTTAAAACCAAAACTATAATATATTGCAGCTTACCAGCCCTGCATTCGTTTTATATTTTTAGGTTTATTTCCTTTTTGGTTTCACCTGGTAATCTACCCAGTAACACACCTCCTATATTAGCATGCCTAGTCACTCTGGATGAAGGAGAAAATGAGATTCCTTTGGACAGCAGCATTGTCAGTCTGTGGGAAGAGTAGTTATGGATGCAATTGCAGATTTAAATACACTAACAAATTGAAGCCAAACTCCAAGGTGTTATAAGCAGTTACAGAAAACAGTTTTTTTTGTTCATTTTGGGATAAAGGTTTTACATAAATAAAAGCTGATCATTGTAGGCAACCCTGTCAGTGGTAAATTGTTTGTTTCAACCCTCTAACTGCTACAACTGCAGGACACCTTGTTCTGTTGAAAAACAGACTAAAGCTGGCCATAGATTAATCATTTATTTTTTCATTCACCCAACAGAAAAAAAAAACAACCCAATTCCCACATCCACCCAATTCCTCCATCCACCGTGCTATTGTGTTCTGACGGCGGGGAGCTTTCTCAGCCGTCAGAATACACCGCTCAGTGCTGCCAGCAATAGCCGGCAACACTGATTGTTTTGGAAAAACCCAACAGGCTGGTTTTACAGAAGTCATTCAGTAGATCAATTTCTGTACAACCAGCCTGCCCATACATGGATACAATGCGCCCATTGTAGGAGGAAGAAGAGGGCAGAGAGGACCCATTATTGAACCTGGCCAAAGTCACTTGGAAATACAAAATAATGTATACTGATTTTTGTTCTTCATTGTAGGGGAGCACCAAAGGGAGACTGCAAATGGGAAGGGTGGGGGTGGCTGTGGGACCCAAGCCTGGACCATACGCTAATTCCATAATGTCTGTATAACTGTCTTGACAGCCTGAAGGAACTTAAAGAGAAAATCACTATAGCCAAATGGGAACGCGACCTTGCCATCAGAGAGAGAAATATCCTATGTAGTGAAAACGAAGCTCTGCAGAACCTAAACACTGAGCTCCAGGCCTTGGTTAGACGGCTACAAGAAACAGTCTTTAAGTCTGACCTAAAGGACAACAGGACTCTCCACTCCCAAGTAATGGACCTTGGCTTCAGCATGGATTACTTACAGGAAAAATCCAGGACATTTTACCCACATACACACTTAGGTCTTGTATAAAGGTGAAACCACGTACCACGGGGAAGTGTGACATCAAATTCAGTGTTGGATTTACAGAACTGAACCCAGAAGCTACATAATCCTTCAAGAACTATACATCAGCATGTTCATTGAAAACAACTCTTTTATGCAGGACATATCATGCTTGTGATATTGTGAAACAGATTATTTTCTAACAAATGAATGATCCCTTATTGTACACATGCCACTTGTTATCTTGCTGCTATCAAGAAAAATGACTATACAGTCATGGCCGAAATTGTTGGCACCCTTGATATTTCTCCAGGAAATCATGTATTTCTCACGAAACGTATTGCATTAACACATGTTTTGCTATACACATGTTTATTCCCTTTGTGTGTATTGGGACAAAACAAAAAAAGGGAGGAAAGAAAGCAAATTCGACATAATGTCACACAAACCTCCAAAAATGGGCTGGACAAAAGTATTGGCACCCTTTCACAACTGCGGATAAATAAGAATGTTACAAGCATGTGATGCTCCTGTAAACTCACCTGGGGCAAGTAACAGGTGTGGGCAATATAGAAATCACACCTGAAAGCAGATAAAAAGGAGAGACGTTCACTTAACCTTTGCATTGTGTGTCTGTCTGTGCCACACTAAGCATGGACAACAGAAAGAGGAGACGAGAACTGTCTGAGGACCTGAGAACCAAAATTGTGGCAAAATATCAACAATCTCAAGGTTACAAGTCCATCTCCAGAGAACTAGATTTGCCTTTGTCCACAGTGCGCAACATTATCAAGAAGTTTGCAACCCATGGCACTGTAGCTAATCTCCCTGGTCGTGGACGGATGAGGAAAATTGATGAAAGATTGCAACGCAGAATAGTCCGGATGGTGGATAAGCAGCCCCAAACATGTTCCAAAGACATTCAAGCTGTCCTGCAGGCTCAGGGAGCATCAGTGTCAGCGCGAACTATCCGTCGACATTTAAATGAAATGAAACGCTATGGCAGGAGACCCAGGAGGACCCCACTGCTGACACAGAGACATAAAAAAGCAAGACTACAGTTTGCCAAAATGTACTTGAGTAAGCCAAAAGCCTTCTGGGAAAACGTCTTGTGGACAGATGAGACCAAGATAGAGCTTTTCGGTAAAGCACATCATTCTACTGTTTACCGAAAACGGAATGAGGCCTACAAAGAACAAAACACAGTACCTACGGTAAAATATGGTGGAGGTTCAATGATGTTTTGGGGTTGTTTTGCTGCCTCTGGCACTGGGTGCCTTGACTGTGTGCAAGGCATCATGAAATCTGAGGATTACCAAAGGATTTTGGGTCGCACTGTAGGGCCCAGTGTCAGAAAGCTGGGTTTGCGTCCAAGATCCTGGGTCTTCCAGCAGGACAATGACCCCAAACATACGTCAAAAAGCACTCAGAAATGGATGGCAAAGAAGCGCTGGAGAGTTCTGAAGTGGCCAGCAATGAGCCCAGATCTAAATCCCATTGAACACCTGTGGAGAGATCTTAAAATTGCTGTTGGGAAAAGGTGTCCTTCCAATAAGAGAGACCTGGAGCTGTTTGCAAAGGAAGAGTGGTCCAAAATTCCGGGTGAGAGGTGTCAGAAGCTTATTGATGGTTATAGGAAGCGACTGATTTCAGTTATGTTTTCCAAAGGGTGTGCAACCAAATATTAAGTTAAGGGTGCCAATACTTTTTGTCCAGCCCATTTTTGGGGTTTTGTGTGACATTATGTCATATTTGCTTTTCTGCCTCTGTTTTATATTTGTTCCAATACATACAAAGGGAATAAACATGTGTATAGCAAAACATGTGTTAATGCAATACCTTTTTTGTGTGAAATACTTGATTTTCAGGAAAAATATCAAGGGTGCCAACAATTTCGGCCATGACTGTATATGCCATTCTGTCAGGTACAAATGTACAACTCAAGGGTGTATAGAAGCCAATGGCTCCTGCTGCTATCAATCTGCCCAGGGAGTAGGGAGACAGCGGCAAGAGCCAATGCTCTCGTGCATATTGCTGGATCAGATCAGCTCAGGTAAGAATAAGGGGGGGCTGGGGGGGGGGGGGGAATTCTGCAGCACAGAAGGTTTTTTTACCTTAATGCATAGAATGAATGTATTATGGTGAAAAACCTTAAGGCTTTAGAACCACTTTAAACAATATTTTTATTCTCCATAATCTATACACAGCCACTACTTAATGGCCCTGTAATCTATTTTTCATTAAATCATTTCTTACTGTGTTTTAATGTCCCTCATGTGCTCCCAAACCTCTCCTTCTCCCACTTTCTTCTATTTGTTTGGAATTAGTCCATTTTGTGAGCCATCAAGAGAGGGTGGCTACACTCCATCATACAGTGGGACCACGAAAAACAAACGTAGCCACCCTCTAACAGGAAGAAGGTATTTTTCTTTATTTAGAGCTTAGGGTCACTTTAAGCTTTACCTAGAAGAACATTTTCACAAAGGAAAGCTCAACTGAGAGTAAAATGTAGGCTGCCTTTTTAACCCGTTCCCGCCCAGCCTATAAGAGAATGACAGGCAAGCAGTACTCTCGTTGGTCCGTGTGGACATCATATGACATCCTCCCACACCACAGCCTAGCATGCACCCTCAGGTCCATGCTGCGGCGAGATCTGTGAACACAGCCAATGACTGATTTGTGTACCAGTCCGTTGCCGGCACCATGTGACTGCTGTGACCAATCACAGCAGGTCACAGGACAACTGTAACAGTGGACGGCTTCCTTTCATGTCATCCATTGTATACAATTGTGTTGTTAGCTGTGATTTGTCACAGTGATCACATGTACAAACTGGGCCAATCACAGCTCATCTGTATCAAGTTATTAGCTGTGATGCCAGTGTTTTATTAAAGAAAAAAAATAAAAATATATACACACACACTGTATATAAATTTTCCCCGCACAGTCACCATTCAGTGTCCTTGATCGCCACCGCTGTACTGCACTGGTGATATTATGTGAAAAAGAAAAGTAAAGTGTAATTCTTCATTTTCCAAAAAATTACAACCAGGGGCGGACTGACCATTTGGAAACTCGGGCGCTGCCCGAGGTCAGTAGGGGGCCCCATGAGATGCCCCTGGTACCTTTTTCATAGGCTTTTTTGAGTTTGGGCAAGGACACAGGGGCCCCATGATTCCCTATTGCCCAGGGGCCCCATGAGTTGTCAGTCCGCCCCTGATTACAACTTCAAAAAAACTCACCATGCCTTTTACTAAATAGTGCACATAATTGACTTTCCAAAAAGGGGTCATTTGGGGGATATGTGTACTTTCCTGACATTTTTGGGCCTCAAGAAATACGATGGGCCATCAGTACATCAGGACTGATCATTTTTCAGATATATACCATAGTTTGTGGACTCTATAACTTTCCTACAGATTAAATAATATACACTAATTTGGGTTATTTGCACCAAAGAAATGTATTAGAATACACTTTGGCCTATTTTTATAACACAAAGAAAAATCCAATGGTGATTAAATACCACCAAAAGAAAGCTATATTTGTGTGGACAAAATGCTAAAAAAAATTTAGTTTGGGTACAATGTTACATGACTGCGCAATTGTCATTCAAAGTGCGAGTGCCAAAAGCTGAAAATTGGCCTGGGCAGTAAGGAGGTAAAAGTGCCCGGTATTGAAGTGGTTAGTCAACAACTTTTGATTGGACCAAAGACATTCGGTGGGCTGGGACTCCCGGACAAGGCGAAGCATATGGCTGTATCCTGAGTTGGTGCCAGTCTAACTCAGACAAGCTGTTGACACAACTAGAACAGTCCTTTTCGAGCTGACATGCACTGTGGCGCGTCATAGTACTTCATTGAAGCTTCCTGTCAGTATATCTGCTTGCCCGTATGGGATGTACTGACAGATCTGCAGGAGACCTGCATGGTAATCTGCTGATCGCTGGTGCAATGCTTTACAGACTCCTGCAACAAAAAATAATAAATTCACATTTTTTTTAACCTGCAAAAAAATGTGCATTTATTATTTTTTGTGAAATGGTGAACTTATCCTTTAAATGAGACTAGTTTACACCATTGTGGTGCATTAAAAAAAAACCCAGAATGCAGCATTTGTTCACATGTAAAATTCACTGGACCACATAACTGCACAAGAATGCACCGCAAACACAGAAACTAAGTGAAAAAAATATAATGCCTCAAAAATGTACTACTAATGCACTGCAAATGCAACAAAAATGCACCAAATTACCATTTTTGTTAAAGCTGAATATCAATATTTTCATTAGAAATGAATGGAATTATCAATTCCAGCATAGATCACACCTCTGTACCATGCTGCTCAGTTGTTTGCACATCCCCTGACATTTTATCACATTTGATAGGCGTGAGGTGGTGTTGTCCCACTGCCTTCTCATCTTCTCATTTAAACCACCTAAATGCCAGACTACTGCTTTGCAAGCATATACATTGTTTTTCGTTGCGGTGTGGTTGCAGCATGGCTCTGTTCACTAGAATGGGTTGTGTTTGGGAGATAAAATTGCCTGCCGAGCACAACAGAAGGTATTGTTCCTGCCGCAGCCATGAAGCAGACCATTGTAGTTACAGCATGAGTATACCCCCAGCCTCTGCCTCTTCAGCTAAAAAGAGGGAGTGGTTGGGGGAAGGTAAAAACACTGAGCAACCACAAGATTTTACCAACCCCCAGCCACTAGTGTAAACACGTCCTCAAACTTTAATGATTCTAGCATGGTAGTGATCCCTAGCATCTAAGGCCCCATTCAGTTTGTGTAGCAGGAATGCCCGCTCACAGGTTTTATTTTAGCGCATATCATACGTTTCCATGTGTTGTGGATAGGGCAGCCCATTCACTTGAATGGGCTGCCCTATGCGTGTTAGTCATGCCAAAGAAGCTCCTACAGTTTTGTGGACTACAAGCTTTGTGCAATTCTTTCCTGTGCATTTTTCCACAATTGCTGCATGTTGTCATTCAACAATCGCAGTAAAATAGCACCACGTTAAAGGTTAAGAGTGAATGGCACTCAAACACGCGGTGCACGTTTTGCTGCACAATTTGGAAACACCCACAATTCCAAATTCCTATGTATGAATGCAGCATTATATCTACTGCAAAAAATGATAGATCTTGTTACGTTTTCACATTTTTTTTGCTCTGATGCACTACATACTAGCCCAGTTTTGCTTCAGTGAAAAAGGACATGTTCTCCTCTGTGTGGGGTAAACAAGCAGACCCAAAAGTGGACTGTATACGCTTGCCTCCCACAAGGGAAAAGTGCAAGTTTTCCACTGTGTGGGGTAAATGTATGCAGACTCAAAAGGGGGATGTATACGCTTGCCTCACGTAGAAGAAAGGGACACTGGAAAAACCGTCTTTACCTCCGATGTAATGCGTATGTGGATAGCAGTAAGAGCTACAAGAGGAATAAAAAAAAAAAAAGACAAAAAGGTACCTTTGAAAAAAAAAATGTATTCAAAGAAAAAAACTATTTTGTTAACTGCAGTAAGCAGAAATAATGCAAAAACAACAAAATACATTACACATATTGATCCTGCCATGATGCTTCTCTTTATGGTGATACAAGAAAATCTGATTGCGGATGGTCAAGGCTCATACATTTGTCCATAAACAGCACACAATGACTTGGATTTTGTGGCTGTGGTTCAACAGTGACTCTCTCCTTGTCCTGCAGAAAGTAATGAAGCACACAGCAGGCCAGGACCACTTTGATGGCATTTTCAGCATGTATTGCTGGGCCGATAATTGAAGAATTTTTGCTTCTGGTTGAGACTGTAGCCACTGTATGACCTCATTAGATTTTCTGCCAGTCCAAAGGCCTCATCCGCTACCATGACCAAGGGTAGACTGGGTTCTTCTGTACAAGGTGGAGGCCTGCTGGGTGGAATGTGAAGGCGTCCTTCATGCAGACGACGTCCAAAGGCTGACTGGTGAAAGATACAGGCATTACACTGGCTGCCGTACGCTCCAACATCCACAGCGATGAAGCGTAGGTTGGCATTAGCCAATGCCAGGAGGACCTCAGAGAAATATTTCTTATAACTGAAGTATAGCAATCCAGACTGAGGAGCCTTCTATACCCTGACGTGCTTGCCATCAAGGGCACCGATGCAAATGGGGAACTGGGTCTTCTCCCAAAACTTATTTGCTATAGCTTTCCAGATGTCCTCATTAGGCTCAGATATGACCACTTCCCTAAGCTCCTCCCATAGTGCCAAGCAGGTTTCCCTGGTTACCTTGGACATTGTGGAGACACCCAGTAGAAAATAGTGGTGTAAGGACACAAATGTTTGTCCTGTAGCAAGAAACCTAAAAAATAAATATTTAAAAAAATAGAAAACAAAAAAGGGTACTACCCTTATACATGTAAACAAAAAAAGTTGAAAATCAAAAACTAAAATAAACAATTTTAACAAAAAATATATTATCTGTACATTGTTCAATATAACAAAATGTAACATACCCGATTGTCACAAGCAGCTGTTCCTCCAGTGACACACTTGTTCCCCATAAAATACCTAAAGTACCCCATAGAGAGACGTTGGAATATATAGGGATGCTTCCAGAAATGACAAAGGCTGCTTCTCTCCTCCTCCAGCGGTCTCCTTCTCCTCAACCTTCTTAACGCAATCAGCAGGATGGCCTCATCCATTTTCACAACAAGATCCATTACAGTTATCAAATACTTGCAGATGCTCTCAATTGCTCTCTCTCCAACCAAAATCGCACCGAGAAATGATCATTATATGCATTGTGGGAAATTTGAGAGTGGAAAATAGAAGAGGGCAGTGTTTTTGTTTAAAAACAACGCTTTTAAATGCTAGCGTGGTTAACGCACATTGACGCTTGTACGAAACGCGGCTAAAAGCGCATTTTTATACAGCTTTATCCTGGTGGCAGTACTGACATTCCAGCTTGTTTTTTTAAATGTCCTGTTTGCATGAAAGCTTATGATTAAGAAAAAAATGACATATATCAAACTGTGGGGTTGATTTAAAAAAACTGGAGAGTGCAAAATCTGTTGCAACTGTACATGGTAGCCAATCTGCTTCTAACTTCAGCTTGTTCAATTACACTTTCACAATAAAACCTGGAAGCTGATTGGCATCTATGCAGACTTCACCAATTTTAGTAAATCAACCCCAGTATGTCAGGGAGGTCAGATCATCATTCATGAGATATAACTGCCTCCAGTGGGAACACCAGTAAAGGAACACCTAAAATTAATCCTGTAGTTTGATTATCCTATTGTAAGACAGTCAACAGTTAGTGTGGATGGACATAGCAGACAATGGGCCCAAACACTAGAAAAGCAGAGCAAAATTGAAAAAAAAAAACACTAAAATGTTTGCTTACCCGAGAGAGGAACCCTCTTTGATGACAACTGCTATTATTAATTACTTGCATACTTCAGAATGTTATCTCTGGGAAGTGATGAAATCTGTGATAAAATGTCATTATAAACTTTTCTTTATTCCAAAATCCTTGCTAGAATTTCCTAACCGGTGATTTCATTGAGATATATTGCTGGGTATTGTGCATGGCTAAATTTATCATGTATCTTTATATATATTTTTGATTTCCTGAAATTGATCTGTGTATGGTGAGATAGTCTGCTAATCTGTTGTGAAGTTGAGGGTTGTTGTTGTCGGTAGAAACTAGAGGGTTATTTTCTCTATTAATATGCTGTAAGCCTATCATCTTTAAGGATGCATTTAAATTGTATTTTATTATTGCCATTTATATCCGAAGTAGTCTCCTCCCTCCCTTCCTTCGGCCGCAGAAGGTAGGGAAACTGCGCTGAGTATTTTGCAAAGCTTTGATTAATCACAGTTTATACATATTTATGGCTTTTCTTGTGTTTAGATTTGGAGTTTGATTTTACTTGCATTTAATTGTTGCCAATTCCTTTGATTGTGTGTATGAACTACAAATCACCAGTCAATTATTATATATATATATATATATATATATATATATAATATATATATATATATATATATATATATATATATATAAATATATATATATATATATATATATATATAAATATATATATATATATATATATATATACACACACATACATACATACATACACACACATTTATATATATACACACACACACACACACACACACACACACACATATATACATACATACATACATACAATGAATGGTCTGGTATATAAATTATCTTTATTTACTAATCATATTTGGAGATATTTGTATATCTGGTAAGAAATCTGAATGATTGAATATTATTCCTGAAGTAGTTTTGCCATAACGGCTGGAGGTAATGTGCTGTAGTTCTATATATAAGTCAGACCCCGCCCCTTATATTCATCATTCATATTGCTGGTCACTGTTGTGTTAATCACTATCACTACACCCAATCAATACCGGTCATGAAGGGGTTAAAATCTCCCAGAGGTGACCTCACTGTGAGGGTTGCCATGGTGGGTTGCCATGGTAACGTGCTCTGGCAGTTTGGAAAGGTCACAGCTGTGAGTCCAGTGGTCAGTGTACAGTTGGGAGGAGACAGAGGAGCACACACCCCTGAGAAGCTCGCGAGATTTCAGATTTGAAAACAAATATCTACGTGAAAATGATCTTTTTGGCATTTTGCCAATTCTTTGGGCCCTTTGGGTCTCTGGAGGACTGATTACAACATATGTCCTCACCATGGAAAATCATCATTATGATACCGGCATAATATACATAAGGTAAACGTCCATTACAGTTTTATTAGGGAGGAGAGGGGATTTTAGGAACATGTGAATGTAAAGTCTGAGCTCCACACACAGTACAAGACTTTAGGAGGATCAGTAAGGTTTAGGGAATGATACGAGATGCCTGGCTGCCTCTGGCTGTACAATATGGGGAAGAAGACATGATATATGAGGCTGTGGGGTTGATTTACAAAAACTGGGGGGTGCAAAATCTGTTGCAGCTGTGCATGGTAGCCAATCAGCTTCTAACTTCAGCTTGTTCAATTACGCTTTGACAATAAAACCTGGAAGTTGATTGGCTCCTATGCAGAGCTGCACCAATTTTAGTAAATCAACCCCAGTTAGACAAACAAACACTGCTATGGAAATGATTTTGACAGAGAGTCCTCTGCAACACTTTCATTACCTGTTGATCCTGCCAGTAGATTTGTTATATTCCCACTCCCTGTAACAGATCGCACTGTCCAGTGAGCTATAAGAAGCTTCTGTCTCAGCTGCTAAATGTTCAGAACAATTCGTGTTTTAATCAGATTGGATGAACTATTCTAGTTTACAGAGGAGGGTTACAGCCATGACACTGGGACCTGGGGTCACACTAATGCCGGCCATAGACGGTTCGTTTATCGGCCGATTTTCTGTCCGAAAAACAAAATATCTTTCGTTCTGTAAACTGATGTTGCCACCAATGATTGCAAAAATCGTCCGTTTTTCACACATTTTCAAACATAACCGATAAACTAAATGAGGAGGAACCGTGAAAAATCGGCCGATTGTTCTTTCGGACGAAAAATTGGCCGATAAATGAACCATCTATGGCCTGCATTAGTCTAGGTTCACACCTATGCATTTTCCACTGCATTTTGCAGAAACGCACAGTAGTCCATTTAACATGATTTCCTATGGGACAAGTTCACATCTGTGTGGTTTTTTTTGAAAGGGTCAGGGACAAAATGTTGTGTTTTTGGTTCTATAGACTTCAATGGAGAAGCTGCAGAAAAGCATGTAGTGCATTTGTGATGCGTTTTGCGTTTTATTCCGCCCAGCAACAACTTGAAAAAACAAAAGAAAAAAAACACAAACAGCATCAAAAACGCATGTGCAAAACCGCAAAACACACCGCAAAAAGAAAAACTGCATAGGTGTGAACCTAGCAGGATCAACAGACATTTATTAAACATTTATTAACCAGTAAAAAAATAACTTCCACTACCACATTTTCAAGGCTAAAAGGTAATTTTTAAAAATATAACTTCATGATTTGGGATTAGATACACTTTATTACTCTAAATACTTCCCCTGAACAAGCATGTAGTCACCAACAAAAGATGAAGTCAGAATGATCGGAATACTCCTTATCAGAGGCTCTGATATTATTCAAGCCATTGGATTAGTATGGCAGACATACAACTAACATTTTCATCCAAAAAGGTCAACGCACAGAATTCGCTGCGTTTCCCGCAATGCATATATATGAACCTAGGCTTAAAGTTTACTGTAATATATAGATATTACTAGGATATTAGGTAACAAAGAACAGAAAGGTACTACTAGAGGAAACAATATCATACTGTACTAATATACTAGACTTTGTGTAACATTAACTCACACCTGTTCCCTTTTATTTTACAGCTACACCGGATGCTACGAACCCGAGAAAACCTTGTTCACCCTCATTCTGGCAGTGGCCTGTGCGCTAGGTAAGTGATCATATACAGACTGACCTTCTTTATGAGAGTAGGGTACTTTTCCTGAGTGTAAGTGTAGTATCCACGGGCTTTAGGTGCAAATGTAGCAAGCTTTTTACTTCAGTTCTAAGATCATTTAGGCTCCGTTCACACCTATGCAGGTGCGAGTGTGTTTTAGAGTGTTCTGCTTAGGGCAGCCTGTTCATTTCAATGGGTTGCCCCTACATGTGAAAACAATCACACAAACATAGGTGCATGAGTCCTTTCTGATGAAACGGTGCTGTACCACAACACTTGGTCCTTTCTTACCATGCATTCTAGTGTGCAAAAACATGCCGCTAGCAAGGTGCATTCAGGTGTCATTAAGAATTAATGGCAAAACTGATGGCCTGAAGAAAGGGATGCACATTTCTGTGTGCGGCAGGACAGTACACGATTTTGGGCAAATTCCCTCAATGCACAAATGTGAACCTAGTCTTGGAATTCTCTATAGGCACATTTGAGCTGCAGTTGACCTCCTAATAACCTGCATTTGACCCGCTTCAAGCTGTTTTAGCATTAACATTTTCATCCAGCATAGGTCTGAATGTCATGTTTGTGCTATGACTCGAAGCCTTCGTATCACAGCCCCACCCCCTTACATTATGGTTTCCCCTTTACATCAGTGTCATCAGTTCTCCCTTTTACATTACAGAACCCCCTCTTTACATGACAGCACCCCCCTTTACAATACATTGCCCCCCTTTACATCACAACACTCCTTTACAATACAGCCCACTCTTTACAATACAGTGCCTGCTTTACATCACAGACCCCATTGCATTCAAGTCCCTCCATTTACATCAAAGCACCCCTTTACATCAATGCCTTTTGTCCCGCCTTCACATCACTGCCCCCCTTCTTACATCACAGACCTTCCCCCTCAGGGGCGGACTGACAACTCACGGGGCCCCCGGGCAATAGGGGATCATGGGGCCCCTGTGTCCTTGCCCAAACTCAAAAAAGCCTATGAAAAAAGGTACCAGGGGCATCTCATGGGGCCCCCTACTGACCCCAGGCCCTCGGGCAGTGCCCAAATTTCCAGATGGTCAGTCCGCCCCTGTTCCCCCTTTAAATCAGTATCCACAGCCGTCTTCCTTGTAGCCCAGCCCCATTCACAGCCCCCCTCCTTGTATCTCAGACCCTTTCACAGCCACCTCCCTTGCATCCTAGTCCCCATCAAAGACCCCCTTCTGTGTATTCCAATCCCCTCCAATGGCTTCCTTAATTGCACCCAGTCTTCTTCACAACCCCCCTTCATTGCACCCCAGTCTCCTTAACATCCCCCCTTCCTTGCACCCCAGTCTCCTTAACAGCCCCCCTTCCTTGCACCCCAGTCTCCTTAACAGCCCCCCTTCCTTGCACCCTAGTGTCCTTCACAGCCCCCCTCATTGCACCCCAGTCCCTTTCCTAGTCCGCCCTCCATGCAACCCCAGTCCCTTTCACAGCCCCCCTCCTTCTATTTCAGTCTGCTTCACAGCCCCCCTCCTTGTATCCCAAGCTCCTTCACATCCTCCCTCCTTGCACCCCAGTTCCCTTCACAGCCCCCCTCCTTGTATCCCAGTCTGCTTCACAGCCCCCCCTCCTTGTATCCCAGGCTCCTTCACAGCCCCCCCCCCCTTGTATCCCAGGCTCCTTCACAGCCCTCCTCCTTGCACCCTAGTCCCCTTCATAGCCCCCCTTATATCCCAGTCTGATTCACAGCCCCCCTCCTTGTATCCCAGACTCCTTTACAGTCCCCCGCCTTGTATCCCAGGCTCCTTCACACCTCCCCCCCCCCCTTGTATCCCAGGCTCCTTCACAGCCCTCCTCCTTGCACCCTAGTCCCCTTCATAGCCCCCCTTATATCCCAGTCTGATTCACAGCCCCCCTCCTTGTATCCCAGACTCCTTTACAGTCCCCCTCCTTGTATCCCAGCCTCCTTCACAACCCCCTTCCTTGTATCCCAGTCTCCTTCACAGCCCCCCTCCTTGTATCCCAGACTCCATCACAGCCCCCCTCCTTGTATCCCAGTCCCCATCACACCCCCCTTCTGTCCCTTTTGTGTATCCCAGTCTCCTTCCCAGCCCCCCTTACTTGCACCCCAGTCTCCTTCAAAGCCCCACTTTCTTGCACCCCAGTCTCCTTCACAGCCCCTCTTCCTGGCACTCCAGTCTACTTTACAGCACCCCTTCCTTGCACCCCAGTCTCCTTCACAACACCCCCTCCTTGCACCCCAGTCTCCTTCACAGCCCCTCTTCCTTGTACCACAGTCTCCTTCACAGCCCCTCTTCCTTGCACCCGTCCCCTTCACAGCCCCCCTCCTTGCACCCCAGTCACCTTCAAAGCCCCCCTCACAGGAGAAGGATTCATCCGGAAGAGGACACCCAGGCTGCTAAGTGGCAAAGCCGCAGTCTGGATAGGTCTGTCATGCGGTTTGTTTTCGGACTGCAGTCTGCCATTTCAGGATAGCTGCTCTAGACCTATATGGCAGTTCTGATGCTAAAAAATCCAACTGATACTGGCCCAATGATTTCTGTTAGGAATGTCACATTATAGGTAGAATCCACAAGGATCTTTATTTCCAGCCATGCAGTGAGCTTGATAGGTGGAAATTGTCACTCACTTTTGTAATGATCTTACATTGGAGAAGATAGTTAAGTGCTGACTTGTTACATCCTATGCACCTGCTAACCTAACAAGAGCTGTTGCCATGCACCGTGGAGTCAACACTCTTCTTTTAAAGCCCAACTCCATGTGAAGTTTTTGTTTGCTTTTTTCCCCATTTTGCTGTAATAGTAGCACACAATTAGCAAAAATATTTAGAATAAGTTAAGCTGTTTAGCCTCAATTGTGCTTCCAAATTTCATGTAAATTCTTTTGTGTTTTGTTTTAGATGCCATCGTCATGTACTGTATGTACGAATACGTCTCCATGCGCTCAGGGAATCGCCATTCCAGGGTGCAGAACAGCATCTTGGCGATCGGATGGATCAGCTGCCTTGGAACACTTTTGGTTGGAAGAAATCCAGTAAGTAAACATAACAAAATTTAAATCACAATAATGCTGATGTATTAGCCACTTCAATACCAGGTGCTTTCACTCCCTTCCTGCCCAGGTCAATTTTCAGCTTTCAGCGCTGTCACACTTTGAATGAAAATTGTGCAGTCATGCAACACTGTACCCAAATGAAATTTTTATCTTTTTTGAGACAGATAGAGCTTTCTCTTGGTGGTATTTAATCACCACTGTGTTCTTTTCTTTTTTTGCTAAGCAAAGGAAAAAAGAACAAAACATTTTTCTTCTTCAACGATGTGCACTGATGCAGCTGCACTGATCATCTGAGCACTGATGATCAGTGCCCTGATTATCAATGTAAACAATGTACTCAGTGTGCCCTGTCAAACTTGTCGGCTATCGACTCTGCTTTCCTCACACAGAGACAGCGTGTCAGAAACGAAATACAGATAACCGGCAAGTCTGTTTACATGTGACCAGCTGTGATTGAACACAGCTGATCACAACTAAAGGACTGGTGTGATTGGTCCTTTACTGCAATCTGTGATCATTTGTGTCCAAAGGACACAGCGGTCACAGAGTGTGCCCGTGACCATGGATGTGCTTCTACAACTGGAGAGTCGCACTGTAGCCATCTCCCGGCTATAGCGCGGTCGGGAAGAATTTATAGTGATTATACTGCAAAATACCTGTGATCACCTTTAGATGGAAGCTGCCATGCTTGGATTGTGTCTCTACATAACCAGCAAAGTGGAGATTCAGTGGACCAACACATTGAGCGAGGTTACTGCTTTGGAGCGATTATGCATCCCTATAGTCAGAAAACAGTTGCTTCCCTCAGAGGCTTTTCTCATAGGCATTTTGCCTTGTGACAGATTCCCTTTAAAATGTCAACATGCAGATTATTTTTGGCTGAACATCATTTTGACATAAAACCTGTGAAATAACCTACATTCTGACACACAATAGCTTATTTATTAAAGTGGTAGTAAACTCTCATTTATAACGCGGACCTACCAGGAAGCTTACAAGTCTTCCCTGTAGGTACAATGAACATCTCCTAAACTTGCACTGTTTAGGAGATATTCATCATTTCAGCAGCCAGTGAAGTCACGCACACTGCACTCTACATTGAGGGCACACTGGGCGTGCTGTCAATTCAGAGCACTGTGCCAGGATTGTGACTCCTGTGTGCATGAGCAGGAGTGAACCTTGTGTGCATGGCAGCAGTGACAGCACGCCACTGAAGGGCTTTGTTTAAAAGATAAATCTGCCATAATATGCTAGTATGCATACTAGCACATTATGGCATTAACCTGCAGGGGATCGGCTGATTTTATATTTTTTTTTGGTTTTATGACTTTACTTCCACTTTAAGAGAGTTGAGAGAGCAATGATTACATGTAGAGTGCAGCATTTGGTAATAACCAATCAGAATCCAGCTTACATTAGCCTTAACCAGTCATAGCTCTGATAGCTGCAAACCTATAAAATGATGAAATCTGACCCAGCAATGAAAGACATTTGAGCAGAGCTTCCAGGTTATTGCCTTTATTATGCTTACTTTATGGTGCAACTCCAGCTAAAACAAATGTCTCCATTGTTTAGATCCCTCCTTTTCACCCCATTGGGTACACAGACATGTATAGTATTCTCTGTAGTGAAGCTGGAATTTGTGATCTTCTGAATGTTGTCAGGGTTCCTGTTTGGTAAAACTACTTACTACCTGTGCAAACATGGGGAGAGGATGTAAGGAAATCACCAATGTGGGATATAGACAGCAGTATAAACACCACAGAGGTTCTAACACATCCATCCCCACTCCACACCACAAAAAAAAAAAAAAAAGTTCAAGTCCATCCCAACCTGAAACATCAGCTTTTTGAATAGTTATTGGAATTTCAACTGTTTCTTCATTTTATAATATTTATGATTATTGCATGAGCTGGAATGTAATTTGCGTATTTTTTGTTATTCTAGGTGAATGCCAGACCTGTACTACATTGTATCGGAACGGTCATGGCGTTTGTAGGAGCACTGATATACAACATCTGGATGGCTAAAGATCAGTTTAAGCTCAAGATCAGCAGCCGACGCATGTTCTACACAAGGATTGCTAACGCCATCATAACAACTATCTGTATATCAATCCTTTTTATTTGTCATTTACATTTTATCTGCTCCTCCAGTCAATGTCAACAGGTATGTAACATTTGGTGTATACTTCAGAACGGTTTACTCCCTATACAAATCAATGGGATCACAAAAGCAGAAAGCAGAATGAGGGTTCATTCACACAGCCCATACAATAAAATGTTCCATTTTCTCATGCGTTCAGCTACCAGTGTTGCCCTGCACTTAGCTGCAGGAAAATGCAGCAAAGTAGACTGGTTGTCTCAGTCAGGTTTCAGATGACTTCTCCTAATGGAAGGCAGAATGTAAAATCTGACAACTTTCACTTTTCACTAGTTCTCCTTTTCTAAAACCCATTTCAGTGGCATTTAATGGGCTATGGGCCTCTAGTAGAGCAAATTCTAAGCGCTTAGGTTCTGGGACTTCGTACAATGAAAGTCAATGCAGGTGTGATTTGAGCAGTATTATTGGCCAAGTTATGCTGCAGTAAGGGTTGAAAAACTGGCTGTGTAGTTTAACAGGAGCGCTTGAATCACAAAACTGGCTTTGTAGGTAAAACAGTAGTAGTGCTTTAAGTAGCATTGGTATGGAGTCCACTGACTGTTTATCATGAGTAAAGAAGAAGCATTAACCTGTGCGGTGCGATTCCTGTCCAAATCGCATGCGGTTTCCTCACTGCTCCTGTGTGAACCCAGGCTTGTCATAGTGATTTCCGCCTAGGTTCACACAGGAGAGGTGAGGGAAACCACATGCAATTCGGACAGGAATCGCACCGCATTCATGTTCAAACTGCAGGCCATTCTTTGAAGTGCAATTTGCTCACAGTCCTTTTGTATGGATGCAAATCACACCGCAAAGTATCAGTTTCAGGTATTGGAAGCATTTTCACGAGTACAAGCACTCTTGAAAAATACTCGGCATCGGTGCATCCCTAATTGTCAGTTTGGTAAAAACAGAACCTCTTGCACATACTACCATTCTGTAAATAATGGACACTCACCATTTCTTAAAGTTCTGAAAGGCTTTCATTTCATATGATTCAACAACAAAAAAAACTGAATTTATAACACTTTTTGTATTGTTTTTAGATTTTGCACAACACTGCTGTCATTGCAGAGTGGATTGGAGCCTTCACCCTCGTCATCAACAATCTCAGCTACTGTAAGGATCTTAAGGTCAGTATTTTCCATCCATATATGTCCATTGCATTGCAGATGCTTATTTTAAACACCTAATGTTTAGCACAGAGGCATCAGTAAATGTAAAATATTACAACACGTTTTAACACATTGTATTTTCTCATACAGGATTTTCAACCTACAAGCCAACATAGTATTACGGTATACTGGGGTATAGAGGTTTCTGACACAGACTGTGTGAACATGAGGGTTCAAACGTATAGACTCAGGGATGAGCCAAGTCAATAATTGGATCATGCCCGTCCTCATTATTAGCAGAGAGAAGAAAGGCCACCTGCCCTGACCTATGCCTGGATAATGGATCTCACCACGGATTGCTGTCTACCTCGACCTTTGCCTGGATAATGGATCACGTCACAGATTGCCGCCTGGATAATGGATCACACCACAGATTGATACCTGCCTTGACCTTTGCCTGGATAATGGATCGCACCACGGCTTACCTCGACCTTTGCCTGGATAATGGATCACGCTACAAATTGCTGCCTGCCTCGACCTTTGCCTGGATAATGGATTGCACCACAGATTGCTGCCTGCCTCGACCTTTGCCTGGATAATAGATCACACCACAGATTGATGCCTGCTTTGACCTTTTCCTGGAAAATGGATCGCACCACTGATTGCTGCCTGCCTCGACCTTTGCCTGGATAATGGATTGCACCACAGATTGCTGCCTACCTCAACCTTTGCCTGGATAATAGATCACGCCACAGATCGATTCCTGCCTTGACCTTTGCCTGGATAATAGATCACACCACAGATTGCGGTCTACCTTGACCTTTGCCTGGATAACAGATCACGTCACGAATTGCCGTCTGGAAAATGGATCACACCACAGATTGATGCCTGCCTTGAACCTTGCCTGGATAATGGATCATGCCACAGATTGATGCCTGCCTTGACCTTTGCCTGGATAATGGATCACACCATGGATTGCTGCCTACCTCGACCTTTGCCTGGCTAATGGATCACGCCACAGATTGCCGCCTGGATAATGGATCACGCCACAGATTGATGCCTGCCTTGACCTTTCGCTGGATAACAGATCACACCTCTCCCTTTCCTCCCCCTCTCTACCCCCCTGTCATCTTTCCCTTCCCCCTCTTTCACCCCCCTCCCTACCCCCCTTTCCTCTTACCCTCCCCCCTCTCTCAACAGGAGGAGGGAGGGAAAAATAGAGGGGGGAGGTAGAGACCACCCCCTTCTTAACCCCCCTCCCTCTCTTCATCTCCTTCCCACTTCTTCCCCTCCTTTCTCTCTCTCCCTTGCTCTGCCCTCTCTCTCCCACCCCTTCCCTTCCTCTTCTCTGTCTCTCCCCCATCTTCTCTTTTCCTCACCCTCTTTCCCCCTCAGCAGGAGGAGGGAGTGGGAGGGGTAGAGATGGGGGAGGTGGGACAGCAAGGGGGTGGGAAAAAAAAGAGGATGTCTCAGTGTTTGCTGATGATACAAAGCTAAGCAGGGCAATAGCTGCGTAACAAAATACAGAAACTTTACAAAGACTCCTTGATAAAAAAGGGAAGTCAGCAGCTATGTGGCAGACAAGAGTTAATACTGAAAAATGTAAGGTAATGTGCTTGGGAGCAAAACATGAATGCTCATGAATACTCACTAGTGGGCAAAATGTATAGGAGGAAAAATGTGCACAGGGGAGCTGTGAGGCTGGGGGACCTAACCAATGGTGTGAGAGAGAGAGAGAGACAGAGAGAGGGAGAGAAGGAGGAGGAGAGCGAGGAGGAGGTAGATAAAGAGGGAAAAGGGGGTAAACAAGGGAATTCTCTCTCCCTCCCCTTCTGTCTCTCTGCCTCCACTTCTTACCTTCTCTCCCTCCCCCATCTCCTCCCTTCTCTGTGCCCATCTCCCTCCTCCTCTCTCTCTCTTTCCCATCCACTCCCCACCGCCCTACTCCCCCCCTCTTTCTTCCCCCAGAGGGTGGGGTTTTGGAAATGGGCAGGGATAATGGAGGAAGAGGGGGGAGAGCAGAACAAGGGGAAAGAGGTAAATAGGGAAACTCTCTCCCCTCCGCCTCTAGTCTCCTTTTTGAGGGAGGAGGAGGGAAAGAGAGGGAAGGGGAGAGGGAGAAAAAGAGAGGGAAAGAGAGAGGGGGGAAGAGAGAGAGGGGGGAAAGAGAGGGAAGAGAGAGGGGGGAGAGAGAGGGGGGAGAGAGAGGGGGAGAGGGGGGAAGAGAGAGAGGGGTGGGGGAGAGAGAGGGGGGAAGAGAGAGGGGGGAGAGAGAGAGGGGGGGAGAGGGGGGGGGAGAGAGAGAGGGGGGGAGAGGGGGGAAGAGAGAGAGGGGGGAAGAGAGAGGGGGGGAGGAGGGAAAGGGGGAGAAGGAGGGAAAGGGGGAGAAGGAGGGAAAGGGGGGGAGAGGAGGTAGAGGGAGGAGTAGAGATGGGGAAGGTAGGGAGCGAGGAGGAGGGACAGTAAGGGGGTGGGAGAGAAGAGGAGAGCAAGAAGAGGGAGAGATTGAGAGGAGGGGGAAGAAGCAAGAATAGAATAAGGGGGAGGAGGAGAGAGGGTTGGGGGAGAAGAGAGGGAAGAGGGGGAAAAAGAGAGTAGGGAGGTGAAGGAGTGGATGAGAAAGAGGGAGAGAGAGGAGAAGGGAGGTGGGCACAGAGAAGGGAGGCGATGAGGGAGAGAGAAGGGGAGGGAGAGGAGGTAAGAACTGGAAGCGGAGAGAGAGAGAAGGGGAGGGAGAGAGAACTCCTTGTTTACCCCCTTTCCTCTCTTTATCTCCCTCCTCCTCGCTCTTCCCCTCCTCTCCCTAGCTCCTTCCCCTTCACTCTTCTCCTCTCTCTAATACACTTTTGGTTAGGTCCCCCAGCCTCACAGCACCCCTGTGCACATCCTTCCTGAAGACTGGTGATCAAAACTGATTGGCATGTAAATTGGTAGAATTATATTATGGCGTTGCATGCTATAGCGGAGTCTGTGGTCGACTGGGATCCCCAGACCCTTTTCCATCTTTGATTCCCCTATAGATTCTCCGCCAAGTCAGTAATGTGGATTTATTTTTTTTACTCCCAAGCACATTACTTTTCATTGTCAGTAATAAGGCTCATTTACACTTGCTTTTTCTCATGTGTTTTTGATGATTCTTAAAAGTATGCTATATTGCATAAAGTTGCTATACTTTGTTCTGAAGTTATTTCCCTGCCTAACTTTGAAAACTCAGCAAACTCTGAGACTGAACTATTTATGGGCAGCACAGTGGCTAAGTGGTTAATGTGACGAACGCAAGATCGCTGCCACCAATATGCGACGATCCCACGATCGCGGTCACCAATATGTGACGGGCGCGGCGTCAGACCCCAGCCCCTCTCACCAAACTCGTGACCGAAGCACTAGCCAATCTAAAACCGCGCTGTCACGTGCGTAACAATGCCACACCCAGCTGCACCCTGCACAACGATTTTACAGCTAATTGGACCACAATCGATGTACCGATGTGCCTGAATGCGATTGTTACTGGGTCAGGTTAATTATGCAATTAACCCTTCACACTGACACCACCACCTTTTGTACAGAGAAAGAGGAAACTCGGCGATATCAGCTATAACACTATAATGATTGAAATAATCATCTGCATAACGCGGTCACCGCAGGCTGGTTATACAGAGGGTTAAACAAACACGGTAGCGCTCTTTTAGAGGCAGGAATTCGTAAATTGCAATAAAGAGCTATGGAAACAGTTCAACAATTTCAGAAGGAAAGATTTATTACTAAAAGGTCAAAACGGGTGCAATAAAAATATTTACAGAAAAAGATGTAACTAATTATATATTTATATATACACAGTTGTGTTCAAAATAATAGCAGTCAGACATCACTAACCTGATCAATCACTGTTTTTGGTAGAAATGATATTTCTACATGGCAAATAATTTACTAGCAGGTGTAGTAGAGTAATAGAAATCCAACAGACCCAACAGTCATGACATGCATGCTGCTGATTCTGTGTAATTGAATCACTAATTGAAAGGGGCATGTTCAAAATAATAGCAGTGTGGAGTTCTATTAGTGAGGTCATTCATTCTTTGAAAAACAGGTGGCAATTATTGCCCTTATTTAAGGAAGCAAGGCAGCAAATGTTGTACATGCTGGTTACAGTGCATTTCTCTCTGAAATTCTGAGGAAAATGGGTGGTTCCAGACATTGTTCAGAAGAACAGCGTACGTTGATTAAAAAGTTGATTGGAGAGGGGAAAACATATAAAGAAGTGCAGAAAATGATACGCTGCTCAGCTAAATTGATCGCAAATGCTTTAAAATGGCAACCAAAACCTGAAAGACGTGGAAGAAAGCGAAAAACTACCATTCGAATGGATAGAAGAATAGCCAAAATGGCAAGGACTCTGCCAACAATCAGCTCCAGGAAGATCAAAGAAGGTCTAAAGTTACCTGTGAGGACTGTTACAATTAGAAGACGCCTATGTGAAGCCAAGCTATCTGCAAGAAGCCCCCGCAAAGTCCCACTGTTGAAAAAAAAAGACATGCTGCAGAGGTTACAATTTGCCAAAGAGCACATTGACTTGCCTAAAGAGAAATGGCGCAACATTTTGTGGACTGATGAAAGTAAGATTGTTCTTTTTGGGTCTAGTGGCCAGAGACAGTTTGTCAGACGACCCCCAAACACTGAATTCAAACCACAGTACACTGTGAAGACAGTGAAGCATGGTTGCGCAAACATCATGATATGGGGATGTTTCTCATACTACGGTGTTGGGCCTATTTATCGCATACCAGGGATCATGGATCAGTTTGAATACATCAGAATACTTGAAGAGGTCATGCTGCCTTATGCTGAAGAGGAAGTGCCCTTGAAATGGGTGTTCCAACAAGACAACGACCCCAAACACACCAGTAAACGTGCAACATCTTGCTTCCAGACCAACAAGATTGACGTTATGGAGTGGCCAGCCTAATCCCTGGATCTTAATCCAATAGAAAACTTGTGGGGTGACATAAAAAATGAACAGTCTACTATTCACTTTTCTAGAGGAACAACACAAATTTGATATATTTTTCATCATGTTTTGATTTGGAATAGAATGTGTAGTGTTCCCAATGCATTTGTGTGTATGGAAATAAAAGCTATTAGAAGGATTTTGAGCTTTATTCACTTTTTTCAACACACTGCTATTATTTTGAACACAACTGTATATGTATGTATGTATGTATGTATGTATAATAATAATAATATATATAAATATACAGAGAACAACAGCACAGCAAAGAGATAACAGAGGGAGGTGAAAGGGTTAAGGTACTTGCCAAAGTCCTGGGTTAGCAGATCAAGTTTCCGAGCGAAAGGGCACGAATCTCCCCGGGTGGTGCTGATGTTAAAATGGGAGACGTCTTCAACTTACTTTCTTAGGCCTGACAGCCCATTTTGTAGTCCCCCAGCAGGGGGTGTCTCTAAAGTCAAGGACCAATACCCTGTTTAGGGCGTGGAGGTCTGGGCGTAGCCCTAAACTAGAACCAAAATCTTGTGTAGTTCATATTTTGGCTCATAACTTTTCCTATGCACAAGTGACACTCCACCCGCGGATAGATTATGATGCAGACACGTCTGAGGATTGATTAGATATGAATTATGAAATTATACACTGAATGGTTCCCAAGGTCTACTTTTCTGCTTTCCTATCTATTAGAGACTAGGAGAGTGAACCATCAAATTGTTCGTCTCCTCTTAGCCAATCTGACGATATGTCTGGTTTTTATGTAAGTCTCTCATATTCTAAGATATGAGACATAGGGGAAAAATGGATTTTGAAAACGGTTTATCTGATTCGTGCTTCGTTGAAATGCCTTGAACTCCTGGGAAAGCTTGCCTTATCTTATACGAGGTGTTATATGGTACACCTCACCCAGACAGCCAGGCGCCTAGCTCAAAAATGTTTTATAGCTCTGGGGATCCCTGCTGTGCTAGCCTGCCAGTGACACACAACCAGCACACACACACTGGCCAAATGTCTCTGTGCCTCTCAGAGAGGGAGGGGGAGGGAGTGAGGGGAGAAAATAGAGATTCTTAACAAAATGGAGGCTGCGTCCTGCCTCTGGTGCGCACGTTCGCGACAGTTAGCACTTCCGTCTGGCAGTACTAGCGTTGTCGGTTCGAATCCCAACCACGGCGCCACCTGCCTGGAGTTTGCATGTTCTCCTCTCACACTCCAAAGACATGCTGGTAGGTTAATTAGATCTTGTCTAAATTGGCCCTAGTATGTGTATGAATGAATGGGAGTTTGGGACTGATGTGAATGTACACAGGGATGTTGAATTCCTACCACCCGACGCCCGGGACTTTTAGTTCCGGGCAGGTAGTTTTTTTCTACCTTTAGCCCTGGTGCGGGCAAGCAGCGGGCTGACCTGTCAGGTGGAAATATTCGGCAGCAGCGCTGACGCCGATTGCTTCCACACAGTGCCAGTCTCACCGCGCCCCTTGAGGGTTAGGGACTGATGTGAATGTACACAGGGATGTTGAATTCCTACCACCCGACGCCTGGGACATGTAGTTCCAGGCAGGTCGTTTTTTTCTACCTGTAGCCCTGCTGCGGGCAAGCAGTGGGCTGACCTGTCAGGTGGAAGCATTCGGTGGCAGCGTTGACACCAATTGCTTCCACGCAATGCCAGTCTCTCTGCGCTGTAGGCATCATCCTGGTATAACCAAAGTCCAGTGATGTACCAGTACGTTGCTGGTCCTTGATGGGTATATATGCTGAATGAAAAAAAAAGAAGAAATCTCTGCCAGAAAAAGTGGGTGGTATGCCATTAGAATATACCGCCCTGCATCCACCCACTTTTAATGGTGAGCACACATTAGGTCGCACGGTGCCAGTTGCGCCAATTCCAAGATTGTACAAATGTCTAAATAGTGACACGCTTGAATAAAAATTGTACACATATAATTGGTACGCCATATGGAAAAAGGATGACACCAAGTCCCAAACTATCTTGCCACTGCTCCTCATGTAGTCCAAGCATCCGGTGGGCTCCACGTGAGTAAATTTTCCCTCGTAATTTCGAAACTTATATGTATAGCCTGTTGCCCTCTCGCAGGTCTTATACATCTTGACCCGATATCTGGCACGCTTGGTGGGGAGAAATTGTTTGAATGCAAGACGGCCAGAAAAATTAATGAGGGACTCATCAACGCAGATTTTTTTTGCTGGGGAGAATAGAATAGACATCTGCAAATTTTTGGTTAAGATGATTTACAAGGGGACGAATTTTGTGGAGCTGGTCAAATTCAGGGTCACTCCGAGGACGATAGACTGTGTTGTCGTTGAAATGCCTAAAACACATTATACTCTTATATCTATGCCTGGCCATGGCGGCAGCAGAGAACACGAGCATATGATGAATCGGGTCTGTGGACCAATACAACCGCAATTAATTTTTTTTTAGTAATGCCCATGTTGAGGGTTAGGCTCCAAAAAAATTTAAATTTGGAAACCGTAATGGGTTTCCATGCAGATGGTCTGGCAAGGTTTGAATTTGGGTTTGCGGCGATAAATTGTTGTGCGTATAAATTGCTTTGATCCACAACCCATGCATACAGATCTTCCGTGAAAAACAGCTCCAAAAAATCAAGGGGAGTTAACTTTGCTGTTTCCACCTGAATTCTGGGTTGGGCAGTGAATGGGGAAAGTACAGGTGCTGATTATGCGAACACTGCAGTTTTGTGTGCAATGTATCAAGTGACAGTGACCTACTGACACTGCACTTGCTGGGTGCGAAGGGGGGGGTGTAAGCATAGTGGCTAAACGCAGGTGCCAGGACTGATCCCGCTAACACTGTGTTTTTGGGGACACTATATTAATGTGAACACTGTTATAGTGCTGATCTGATCCAAGATATTTATCCGTTCAGACACTATAATAGCAATGGAAGTGTATTGTGCATGAGCGTGTTCCTGGCAATCAAGGGGTTAAATGTGATTACTGGTGTACTGACGGGCAATCTGACACTATCTGGGAGGCGCATGAAAATCACGGGAGCGTGAATCACGTATATATACACACATTATTTTGTGCACCGTGCCTCCCTGTAGCAGTATTTCTGCTATAGGGCGGTCAGGAAGCGGTTACAGACGCGGTTGTAAACAATGCAGCCCTCCTCCATGTCGGTGTGTGCCGGTAATCACTGGCCAGAACCCAGTGATTGACACCCGTGACCGGCGCACCCCCTACATGGAAATGCATAATCACGTATATATATGTGCGCTAGCCACCGCACCAGCTTGTACTACACTTATGGGACTCGCCACGTCACCAAGTGATACTGCAGTGCTGGTATGTGAAAGATCAGGATGTACTAGGCTACTGGTGCTCGCCATTTCACCAAAAGGTAGCGTGGCACTAGTACTGTAACTCTGCTGCATATGAGAGTCATCAAAATTTACCGACAAGTGATAATAGAGATCAGGCCTGACTCTGTGAACACTGCGGTTTTGTGTGGAATGTATCAAGTGACAGTGACTTACTGGTACTGCACTTGCTGGGGGAGAGGGGGGGGGGCAAGCGTAGGGGCTAAACACAGGTACTGGGTTGATCCCGTAACGCTGCATTTTTAGGGATACTATACTAATGAGAACACTGGTATAGTGCTAATCTGATCAAAGATATTGATCCCTTCAGACACTATACTAGCAATGGAGGTTTATTGTGTATGAGCATTTCCCTGGCAATCAAGGGGTTAAAAGTGATTACCGGTGTACTGACGGGCAATCTGACGCTATCTGGAAGGGGCGTAAAAACCACGGGAGAGCGAATCACATGTGTATATATATATGTCATTTTTCGCACCCGTGCTGCGTTACCTTAACTGACAATTGCGTGGTCATGCAACGCTGCACCCAAATGAAATTTACATCCTTATTTCCCCACAAATTGAGATTTCTTTCAGTGGTATTTGATCGCCTGTGCGTTTTTTATTTTTTGACCGACAATTTTGAGAAAAAAAAACAGTATTTTGGACTTTTTGCTATAAAACATGTCCAGTAAATTTAAAAATCAAATTTCGTCATAAATTTCGGCCAAAATGTATTCTGCGTCATGTCTTTGCTAAAAAAAAATGCCAATACATGTAAATTAATTGGTTTACGTGAAAGTTATAGCGTTTACAAATGGCGGTATAGATACTGGATTTTATTCTTTGATACGAATAATAGCGGTAATCAGCAACTTATGGCAGGACTGCGGCGGACATTCTGACACTGGGGGGGAACTGACTTGGGATCACTGACATCCCCAGTGACACCAATACAGTGATCAGTGCAAATAAAAGCACTGACTCTGTACTAATGGCACTGAGGAGGAAGGGGTTAATGTTAGAAGGCAAAGGGTTAACTATGTGAGGGGAGTGTTTTACTAGGGGGCGGAGGGTGTGTTCTTCACAGTAACACACTGATCCTGAAAGCTGAGCTCAGCAATCCGGAACAGTGTGCTGAAAACTAACAGGGAGGAGATCTCTATTTAAAACAATGCAACTGTGCTCACTGTCAGTGTTTGCCGGCAATTGCCGGGCTCTGGTGGGTAATCACCGGCCGGGACCCGGCGATTGACATCCGCGGCCGCGATCGGTACCGCTGGTAGGATGACGTTTATAGGGGCCGCCTTGCTGCGGTATATGTACTGTGGGCGGTCCCCTAGTGGTTAATATATTTATAAAGGAAATAGGGTCTGGGATTAAAAATACCATTTCTGTCTTTGCAGATGACACCAAGCTGTGCAGTGCAATAAAGTCTTATAAGGATGTCTCCAATTTACAAGACGACCTCAATGCACTGTTTAACTGGGCAACTATGTGGAAAATGAGGTTTAATATTGATAAATGTAAGGTTATGCACTTGGGGGCTAAGAATATGCATGCATCATACAAACTAGGGGGGTACAACTGGGGGAATCAATGGGGGGGGGGGGGGGATCTGGGAGTTCTGGTAGATCACAAGCTTAATAATGGCATGTAATGCCAAACTGTGGTTTCTAAAGCGAGCAAAATCCTCTCTTGTATTAAAAGAGGTATAGACTCCAGAGAGAGAGATATCATATTACCCCTGTACAAATCATTAGTAAGACCTCATCTGGAATATGCAGTTCAGTTTTGGGCACCAATTCACAAAAAGAACATTGGGGAACTGGAGAAAGTGAAGGGAAGGGCGACTAAACTGATAAGAGGCATGGAGGAGATCAGCTATGAGGAAAGATTAGAGGAACTGAATTTATTCCCTCTTGAGAAGAGGAGATTAAGGGGGAATATGATCAACATGTATAATACATCAGTGGTTCATATAGTGAACTCGGTGTAGAGCTATTCACCCTAAGGTCATCACAGAGGACAAGGGGACACTCTTATGTCTGGAGGAAAAGAGATTTACCGTATTTTTCGCCGTATAAGACGCACTTTTTCTTCCCCAAAACTGGGGGGGAAATGTCAGTGCGTCTTATAGAGCGAATATGGAGCGGCCGGTCCGGTATTTCCACCGCGGCCATGTCAGAATACCGGGCCGGCCGCTCAGCTCTGCAGCGGGACCTTACCTGTTCCTCTATCCAGCGGCGCGCTGTCTTCCCGTCTTCTGTAGTGTGGGCACTGGGCATGACAGCCACAAGAAGCGGTGCTTTTTGTGAATGGTAAGGCGGTACCTGGGACACATGACAGATCCCAGAAGCCGCCGGACCAATCACAAAGCGCAAGTGCTTCTCGCTCATGCGCACTGGGCACCCGGCTGTCATGCCGAGCGCCATTACAGAAGCCGGGAAGACAGCGCACGGCTGGATCGAGGAACAGGTAAGCTCAAACAAAACTCTGCGGAAGTAAGAGCGGGTACCTGTCAAATTCAGGTACCCGCTCCCCACCTCCCCAAAGGTCAGCATTCATCTGTACTGTCCGCAGTCTCTGGTCATCCCTGTGCTGTCCGCCGTCTCTGGTCATCCCCTGTACTGTCCGCAGTCTCTGGTCATCCCCTGTACTGTGTCCGCAGTCTCTGGTCATCCCCTGTACTGTGTCCGCAGTCTCTGGTCATCCCCTGTACTGTGTCCGCAGTCTCTGGTCATCCCCTGTACTGTGTCCGCAGTCTCTGGTCATCCCCTGTACTGTGTCCGCAGTCTCTGGTCATCCCCTGTACTGTGTCCGCAGTCTCTGGTCATCTCCTGTACTGTGTCCGCAGTCTCTGGTCATCTCCTGTACTGTGTCCGCAGTCTCTGGTCATCTCCTGTACTGTGTCCGCAGTCTCTGGTCATCTCCTGTACTGTGTCCGCAGTCTCTGGTCATCTCCTGTACTGTGTCCGCAGTCTCTGGTCATCTCCTGTACTGTGTCCGCAGTCTCTGGTCATCTCCTGTACTGTGTCCGCAGTCTCTGGTCATCTCCTGTACTGTGTCCGCAGTCTCTGGTCATCTCCTGTACTGTGTCCGCAGTCTCTGGTCATCTCCTGTACTGTGTCCGCAGTCTCTGGTCATCTCCTGTACTGTGTCCGCAGTCTCTGGTCATCTCCTGTACTGTGTCCGCAGTCTCTGGTCATCTCCTGTACTGTGTCCGCAGTCTCTGGTCATCTCCTGTACTGTGTCCGCAGTCTCTGGTCATCTCCTGTACTGTGTCCGCAGTCTCTGGTCATCTCCTGTACTGTGTCCGCAGTCTCTGGTCATCTCCTGTACTGTGTCCGCAGTCTCTTGTCATCTCCTGTACTGTGTCCGCAGTCTCTGGTCATCTCCTGTACTGTGTCCGCAGTCTCTGGTCATCTCCTGTACTGTGTCCGCAGTCTCTGGTCATCTCCTGTACTGTGTCCGCAGTCTCTGGTCATCTCCTGTACTGTGTCCGCAGTCTCTGGTCATCCCTGTGCTGTCCGCAGTCTCTGGTCATCCCTGTGCTGTCCGCAGTCTCTGGTCATCCCTGTGCTGTCCGCAGTCTCTGGTCATCCCTGTGCTGTCCGCAGTCTCTGGTCATCCCTGTGCTGTCCGCAGTCTCTGGTCATCCCTGTGCTGTCCGCAGTCTCTGGTCATCCCTGTGCTGTCCGCAGTCTCTGGTCATCCCTGTGCTGTCCGCAGTCTCTGGTCATCCCTGTGCTGTCCGCAGTCTCTGGTCATCCCTGTGCTGTCCGCAGTCTCTGGTCATCCCTGTGCTGTCCGCAGTCTCTGGTCATCCCTGTGCTGTCCGCAGTCTCTGGTCATCTCCTGTACTGTGTCCGCAGTCTCTGGTCATCTCCTGTACTGTGTCCGCAGTCTCTGGTCATCTCCCGTACTGTGTCCGCAGTCCATTAGTTCAGAATTTTTTTTTCCTGTTTTCTGCCTCTAAAACCTAGGTGCGTCTTATGGTCAGGTGCGTCTTATACGGCGAAAAATACGGTAATCTCCAAATATGGAAAGGTTTCTTCAAAGTAATAGCTGTGGAAATGTGGAATAGACTCCCTCAAGAGTTGGTTCTGGCCAGCTCAGTGCATAGCTTTAAAAAAAGACCTGGATTGTTTCTTAGATACACACAATATAACTCAATACTAACATTTATAGCTAAAGTTGATCAAGACAATATCCAATTGCCTCTCAGGATATCAGGAAGAAATTTTTTCCCCTGCAGGAGCAAATTAGATTATGTTTTATTGTCTTCCTCTGGATCAACTGTGGGTATGGGATCATAACTTTTTTTTTTATTTTCGGTTGAGCTGAATGGACTTTTTTTTTTTTTTCAGCTGGACTAACTGCGTAACTATGTAACCTTCATACGTAAATAAATCAGTTAACAGAGTGCAGGGATATGGGGGGGCGGGATCTGGGGGGCAGAACTCTCCCTGTTCACACTAGTCGGCATATTTAACTGGGCGGAATTGAATGCCAATTGTGATCAATTCAATCCCGCCCAGCATTTCCACAAACACTAAAGGAAGGTCTTTCCTTCCAAGAGAAAGCAGCGATCTTGGGGTGGGATCTGAAAGGGAGGGATGTTCCCTCTATTACATGGAGCAGCAAAGGATTTAGCTGGGCGGAACTGAATGCGAATTGGGATCTATTCAATCCCAGCATCAGCACAGCTATCTTTCAGAGCAGGCAGAATAAATTTTGTGAAGGCGTTTCCTTCCTGAATAATGATTTGATCTGTGAGGTGGGATTTGGGAGGTTTGGTCTCTTTGTGTAGGCACAACTGGGTGGGTTGAATGCTAATTGGGATGTATTCAAGCTCACCCACCATCTGAGCTGTGATGGAAATTACATCATTTACAGAGTCAGAAAGACTACAAAGGGGAGTGCACAGACTCTAGTCACTGCAGGAAGCGGCTATGACACAACAAAGTCACTCAGTAGGATATGTAGAGTGTCACATGACACAAAGTATTAAAGGAGAAGTTAACCTTTGGGAACATATTACATGTTTCACCAGTTTTCAGGGTGGAACATGTAACATATTTCCACTGCAGCTGCCACTGCCTGATCCCCCCTCCCTGTGACAGTAGTACGGGGAGAAGTTCCCTGTACTAGCTGTCAGTTTTTTAAATCAGAGTTTTGTGAATGAATGAACTACAAGTACTGACATCGGATGATAGCTTGTAATTCTCAATGAACTACCATGGCACTGTGGAGCGCTGTGGTAGTTCACTCAGTTTTCCTTAAACTGTCTGCTCGTACGAGAACACAGACTAAACTGACAGTTTGCTGGAGACCTGCATGGCACCAGCGATCTGCAGATCGCTGCTGCAATGCTTTACATCTTCTGATCCTCTTTTATGGGGCCAATATGTTCTGACCTATATTTTTTACTATTAATAGATTTGAAAAAGTTTAGTTTGTTTTTTTCACATTCTTACATTCCTCAGCAAAGTGTTTCTAGCGATCTATTTTAGGTGATCGCACTTTTGCATTTTCTATTGCACTCTTTGTAGTTTTGGAATGTTCATGATGACCCTTCAGCCTTATATTATATTATTTAGTCACCCTGGTTTACCTTTTTCTTCTTTCTTAAATTCTTTAAGTTTTTAAAAGTACAAAAGAGATGAGGACATCAGAAATAAACATCAAAACTAGGCCCTACACCAATTGAAAATGCATGTAAAAGCATAAAAGAAAAAAAAAAAAAAAAAAGGGAAGAACTAGCACCAAAAGTTAACTATTGTCACCCACATGACACCTATGTCAAGTAGGCAGATAGGGCATGTGGATGGGTATGCTCCAGTAATAAACAATTAGAAATGGATGCCATGTGAGTGAAAGGTATAATATGTTCCTTTTGTTGGTCTGACGAACTGATGCCCAGGTCAGTTTCCCTTCTAGACATATAAGAAGGGGTCTGGTTGGTGGCAGGGAGGGCAAGCATTTTAATTGACAGTGAATGGCCATGTTTAATTGGGGTGGTGGAAATGAAAGGCTTTTTAAAACTCATGGGGAGGAGGTAGTGGAGAAGATGGTCTCCCAAGACTAGAGAGAAAGTGGCTTAGCTGCAGCATGCTCTAAAATGAAAGGGGGGGGGGGGGGTCAGTCATGGTTTGCAGTTGTTGCAAAGATCTAAAACTTGTTGCCGTAGGGAAGATCTCGAAGCAAGATTAATTGGCTTCAGTGAAAGGTTTATCCCAGTGTTTCCCATCCTTTTTCAATCAAGGCACCCTTTAAAGTCTAGCACAATTTTTGAGGCACCTGTTACAAAATGTAAAAACTAAACTAATAGTTTCACAGAACGCAGCAACATCTGCACATGTAGGACATCCAACATCAGAGGTGATTTATTCTTTAAAAGTAAATACACCTTTGCACACTGGTACTTACTAGTATTCCATAGTTTCTCTTCTCCCTCAGTCTCTCTCCATCACTCAGGTAATATGACCCCAGTGATGATGGAGAGGAGAAAGGGAGGGGCAAGAAAGGATGCTGTGCAGGTGTCCAATGTCCTCCTTATCAGCTGATGACATTGATTTTTTATGTCGGCGACTAAAAAGTTGTAATGGTGCACAATGAAAACCTGTGGCTTTATGTGACGAAAAGGCAGGCTTGATCCACCTGCTGGCTTGTATACAATTTTGGGCATTTTGCCAAGGCACCCCTAAAGAAACCTGAAGTCTGGCTTATCCATCAGGCCTGGAGCAAAGTTAGTGTAGCCTCTCATCGGCGGTAGGCAGGAGGGATAGGCGTACAAGAACGTCTTTTCCCTCACCTAAGATCACCTTGGCAGTGTACCTAACTAGAGGGTGAGATGTCACTGACGAAGGGAGGGCAGACTGCAGCCAAGGAATTCCCCAAATAGGAATACTCGATGAGGCTTCTTCTAATTGGATCCAATGCTTAGTATTCACCTGCGTACACCAATCCAAGGCAAAGGAGAGAAGCACAGCTCTCTGGTATTTCAGTGGGTCTAGGAATCTCAGGCCTCAACTGCATTTGGGGAGGGACAATATTATCTGTTATATTTGATGGGATTTTTTTGACCATATAAAAAGTAGCAAATTCTCCCCAAATTTGCCTAAGAAAGGCTTTAGGTATCCTAATGTGTAAAGTCTGTAACATATAAAATAGGTGCAGGAGCACATTTGTTCTGAGGACACGGTTTCAGCCAAACCAAGAAACGTATTTAGTGGACCAGTGACACAGGTGTTAACAGATTTTGGTCAGTAACAGAGGGATTTTGACGGTAAAAATGTCCTTCAAGTCCCCATGTATCAAAGTCGGTGTAGGACCCATTTAAAAAAGAAAAATAATTTATATATATATATATATATATATATATATATATATATATATATATATATAGCTTCAATGTATTCACCCGTCTGTGGAGCATTCACATTCAACGCCTCTGATTTGATAAAGATGATTTTGAAATTGGACAGAGCACCATACTTTGGAAAGTTCTTCGTGAGGTTCAGAAGGGAAATCAGTGTAATAAAGAACAAGAGGTCATCTGAGTATCCTGCAACCTTATCCCCATGGGAGGTGTGGAGACCAGTGATATTTCAGTTAGATTTGATATGTTCTAAAAATGGCTCAAGTGTGAGAATGAAAAATGAGCGGGGGACAAGAGGCAACATTGTCTGGTCTCGTTTCGTAGTGAAAATTCGTCCAACAGCACCTTGTTTACTCGGGTGCAAGTAAATTTCATCAATCCATTTCTTGAAGTGGGTGCCAAGATCTAGATGCCAAAGCACTTGGCACATGAATTACCAATCCACACGATCAAATGCTTTCTTCATCTGTAGAAAACAGTACGGTTGGGGTCGTGGTAGAGCGTGCCATATGGATCGCATTTAGTGCCCTTGTAGTACTGTCTTCGGCTTCTCCGAGGGGGACAAAGCCCACCTGGTCAGGATGGATCAGCGGTTGAAGCCTATTAGCCAGGATTTTGGTAAACAGCTTCAAGTCTAAATTTTAAATACGTTTGCACGATGGGTGTTGCCTTCTTTGGGTATGACTGCAAAAGTTGCCCTAAGCAAATAAGCCAAGAGGTGGTGTTCAACCTTTTGTTGCTAATGCTTTGTACAGCGGCAAAATTACATCTCCTTCTCTGTAGTCTATACATCTTTTAATACAAGGGATTTTGCTAGCTTTAGAAACTACAGCTTGGCACTGCATGCTATTATTAAGTCTATGATATACTAGAACACCCAGATCCTTTTCCACCATTGACTACCCTAGCTATTCTCCTCCTAGAATGCATGATGCATACATCAGTGACTATCAGTGAAGAAGAAAAATTACTTATTTATAAAATTTTATAATAGAAACTAAGAAAAAAAAATTTTTGTTTCAAAATTTTTGGTTTTTTTGTTTGTTTAGTAAGCTTTAGAAAAATGTATGTGTCTAAAAGAAAAAAAAGCCACTCCTCATGAAAGGTCACATGCAGTCACAACTGAGCTTTACCAAAACGCACCTTGAAGATTCTTAGGCCACATGGGAAAAGGTGGTATGGTCAGATGAGACTAAAAAAGGATGGAGGTGTTAATATCCTATTATGCGGGTGTTTCTCTGCAGCAGGGACAGGAGCACTTGTCAGGATAGAAGGAAAAATGGATGGGGCAAAATACTGTCAAATCTGCTGCCCTCTGCCAGAAAGTTGTCAATGGGAAAAAGGTTTACCTTCCAACATGACAATGATCCAAAGCCCACAGCAAAAATGACCACACTGTGGTTGAAGGAGAATAAGGTGAATTTCCTTGCATGCCCTAGTCAGAGCCCAGACTTAAACCCCATTGAAAATCTGTGGAATGACTTGAAGACTGTAGTCCACAAATGTTCGCCATCAAATTTAACTGAACTTGAGCAGTTCTGCAAAGAAGAGAGAGCAAATATTGCAAAGTCTAGATGTGCAAAGTTAGTAGAGACATTGCCCAACAGACTTAGGGCTGGAATTAAAGCAAAAGGAAGTTCAACAAAATACTGACACAAGGGGGCAATCCTCTTTCCAACTCAGTGATTCTGTTTTTGATTTTTTTTTTTTTTACATATTGGTGTTATATGTTTCACTAGGATGTTATAAGTTGCACTGTGTAAATACAGCTGAACAAAAACCATGTGTCTTCATTTCAGGCTGCAAAGCAACAAAATGTGAATATTTTAAGGGGGGTGATTCTTCTTTATATCCACTGTATCAAATGAAAAGCAACTGGAAATTATATCATCTCCATCTAAACAAATATCATGAATCTGCTGTATCCAGGATCAGACTTCCTGCGTTAACATTCTGTGTAGGCGAGTCATGAACCAGATACTCAGCATCTGCAACCACATTCAACCACAAACACAGGACAGTGACCACAACCATGCAAACTGCTGCTGACAGGCTTAAATGGAGGGACAGAAGAAATCCTGATATAGTGTTTAGATTGTGGCAATATAACAAGTCTTCTCTGTATGGAGATTATTGTGGCTAATTAGTCAACTCACTGCACTGAGATTTATTCATTTACAGAGGATTGCCAGACCTGAAAACTAAATATTTTTATGTTACATTGAGTGCACAGTTTTGTTTTTTGGTATTTGTTTTCAGTGGGCCAATTGCCCCATCCACACAAGGGGAATCCTCTCTGCTGTGCTATTGTATTTTGTCAGCAGGGACTCTTCCATTGTGAAAATACACTGATCAGTGCTGGCTTAAAGTGGCTGTGAAGCTCTTTTTTTTTTCATTAAAATAACAAGCATGTCATACTTACCTGCTCTGTGCAATGGTTTTGCACACAGCTGGTCCGATCCTCCTGCTCTCAAGTACCCCGCTGGCGTGCCTGGTTCCTCCCCCTACCGAGGGCCCCCAGAGCAAGTTGCTTGCTCTGGGGGCACTCTTGCATGCTCGCTCCTGAGATGGACCTGTATGTGCCAAAGAGGAGAGACCCGAAAGAGCCGAGGCTCTTGTGCACAGAGCTGTATCAGGATCCTACTCAGGTAAGTATAAGGGGGGTGAGGGGGGAGCTACACAAAGTATTTTACCTTTATCCTTTACAACCACTTTAACCTTGTACTCCGTCCTGTACGTAACATACTGTGGGCAGCTACTTATCTCTGCGCCATCCAGTAAATCTCATATTGTGGGCACACCATACATCCAAACTGTCCTGGATCCTGCAGGACTGTCCTGCCATTTGACCAAGAGCCAGGCATCCCATGGATCCAGGACATGTCTGGCTGCCGAGTGCTGGAATCCTTTCTCAAGCACCTGACAGCAAGCACCGTCAGCTGCAATGATCTCCTGCCTGACAGTACTTAGTTGCAGTGCTGATGTCACTCGTTCCTTGGACCCCAAAAGCTACTCCCAATATTTAGTGCACTAAGGCCATGTCTAAATTTTATCACATTATCCCCCCTTCCCAAAATGTCTCCGTTTCTCATCAGATCCACTAGCCATATGTGGAACGGATCCCTGACAATCCCCATCATTCTGTTTTTAGCGGATAGGATTGGGTCAGATGTAGGGGACTGTAAATAGATACAAGTCCATTTACATCCACCGCTCCATAAAGAATAATGGAGGGTCCGATTGGGTCAGTCTAAAAAAACTGAAAGGTGGACCCCATTGCTTCACCCATGTGAATAGGGGGCCTACTGCAGTTAAAAACCTTAAAAACAAAACAAAAAAAAAACACCTATACTCGTCTTGTATTTATTTCCTGGAAAATCCATTATTAAATAGTAAAAGATAATGCACAGCTTTAAATAATTAGAATTTCCTGTTTGTAAAGCATTTTGGTTTCTGCCTCTTGCTGACTTACAGTTGCAAGAAAAAGTATGTGACCCCCTTGGGATTACGTGGAGTTTTGCATGAATTGGGCATAAAATGTGCTCTGAACGTCATCTAAGTCACAACAATAGAAGAACACAGTCTGCTGAACATAATACTACACAAACATTAGATGTTGCCATGGTTTAATTGCACATAACATGTAGACATTCACAGTGCAGGGAGGAAAAAGTATGTGAGGCCCTAGCTTAATGACTTCTCCCAGAGCTAATTGGAGCCAGGAGTGAGCCAACCTTGACTCCAATCAGTGTGATGATATTGGATGTGTTGCTGACAGCTGTCCTGCCCTTAAAAAAACACACACCTGTTTTGGGTTTACTGGTTTCAAGAAGCACTGTCTGATGTGAACCATGCCTCGCAGAAAAGAGCTCTCAGAAGACCTACGATCAAGGATTGTTGACTTGCATGAAGCTGGAAAGGGTTACAAAAGTATCTCCAAAAGCCTTGATGTTCATGTGTCCACAGTAAGACAGACTGTCAACAAATGGAGAAAGTTTAGCACTGTTGCTACTCTCCCTAGGCGTGGTCGTCCTGTAAAAATTACTGCAAGAGCACAGCGCAGAATGCTGCATGAGGTAAAGAAGAATCCCAGAGTGTCAGCTAAAGACCTACAGAAATCTCTGGCACATGCTAACATTTTTGTTGACACATCTACAATAAGGAAAGCATTAAACAAGAATAGAGTACATGGGAAGACACCACGGAGGAAGCCATTGTTGTCCAAAAAGAAGATTGCAGCACGTTTGAAGTTTGCAAAAGAGCACCTGGATGTATCACAACACTACTGGCAAAATATACTGTGGACAGATGAAACCAAGATTGAGTTGTTTGGGAAGAACACACAACACTATGTGTGGAGAAAAAAAGGCACAGCACACCAACATCAAAACCTCATCCCCACTGTAAAACATGGCGGAAGGAGCATCATGGTTTGGGGCTGCTTTGCTGTCTCAGGGCCTGGACGGGTTGTTGTCATTGATGGGGAAAATGAATTCCAGAGTTTATCCAGACATTTTGCAGGAAAACGTACGACCATCTGTCCGCCAACTGAAGCTCCGAAGAGGATGGGTGATGCAACAGGACAATGACCCAAAGCATACAAGTAATTCAACAAAACAATGGCTGCAACAGCACAGAATACGCCTTCTGGTGTGGCCCAGTCAGAGTCCTGACCTCAACCCGATTGAAATGCCGTGGCATGACCTTAAGAGAGCGATTCACACCAGACATCCCAAGAATATTGCTACACTGAAACAGTTTTGTGAAGAGGAGTGGTCCAAAATTACTCCAGATCGTTGTGCAGGTCTGATCTGCAACTACAGGAAACGTTTGGTTGAGGTTATTGCTGCCAAAGGAGGGTCAACCAGTTATTAAGTCCAAAGGTTCACATACTTTTTCCTCCCTGCATTGTGAATGTTTGCAACTGTAATTAGAAGAAAACCAGTGCTGTGACTCAATGCTAATAAGCCAGGAGGTTTAGAAATTTTACTCACACACAGTATGTTATGCAATTTCAATGAAAGGAACAGGCATTTTCACAAAACAAATATCACTATTTTACTGGAATACAATCATTGAATGGAATATCATGCAAGACTCTTATGGTGCCCATAGACAGGCAGATATCTCCTCGAGAATGCTGGCCAGTGGTATAAGGAAGGTATCTGCCTATCCTCAAGCCGGATACTGCAGCACCAGAACCCATCATCATACCCAGCCAACGTTGACAGCATTACTAATCATGGTTCCTACATCTCGAAAGAAAAAGTAAAAAAGTGGGGAACTACTTGAACAGAGATTTTGCTAAAAGGCTGTAAAAAGTCCAAGTGTGGTATGCACCTTTTATCGGCAGCGGCACAGAAATGGTCAAACACTGCAAGAGAACCTAGAATGGGATGCACCGTTTGTGATTATGAACTCTTTTACCTTAACCACTAGCCTGGCACCTACATAAAGTGCCAGATAACAACTACCTTGGCTGAGTATTCACAAGTCAGGTGTACAGAAAAGGTATTGGGATAAGGGTACCTGGATCCCTTCTCGGATAAGTTATGAAGTCTTTGGAGTGATCCCCTCTGGTGCAGTCCAGCGGCCTTCATTACTTTCAAGTAATAGTAGATCCTTCAGTTTTATCTTCAGCCATGAGCTCTCGTGTGCTGCTGTGGGAATAATACATGTATTTATTTTAGTGAGGGAGGTTAGCAAGTTTCAATCTTGTCTGCAGTTAAATCTCAATAGAATTCACATACATAATCAGCCAGACAGACATTGTACTAATAACCTCTTTGTCATGTTACCGTCACTGTCCTTTGAGAGTTGGGCGGGGGGTTTAATTATGAGACAACAGAGATTTACCATACTGTACAGTACATGCAGAAATCTAACAGACGTGGTCAGACACATGCCAGAGCACTTAAAGTGGTTGTAAACATCAAACATAAATTATGAACAAAGCATATCCTTCTATAGTGTGTACTTGTCTCAATTAAGAGGACATAGTGTCATTTCTGTCTGCTGCCTGCTGCCTAGCTCCTCTTATCAGCATGAATCACTTCTGACAAGTATTCCTGACACCAACAAAAAAATGGAGAGACCTCTAGCAGATTGACAACCTCAGCTCTGTTCCTGTGAGCTGCGTGGAGGGGGATGGGTCTCTTCCCTCCAATCAGCTCTCAGAACAATCCTCACTGAGCTCTGCAGAGAGTAATTTCAACTCTCTGCACCCTTTTTTCTGAACTCTCAAGACAAGCTGTATAAATGTAGCACTTTAAACAGTGGAGAAAAGAAGACTGCAGATAAACAGGTACAACCTATGTAGGAGAATTTCTTTCATCTTTGTGTATCCTCTGAAGCCAGTCACTTTACTGGGTATATATGACGGCCAAGTCCATTGTCTTCAAGGTAGGGGGGTCCGTCGAGGAGTGCAGTCGGTCCAAAATCGGATTCAGAACCATATTGAAATTGCCAAGCCATATTGCAGGTACCGCTGGCTATTGAGCCATAAAAAGAAATCCCTCACTGACCAACGCGGAGATGTATGGGGTCGGAATAGAACAAGCCAAGGTTAAATAAGGCAGACCATATAAGGTTACATGCATGACAATGTATCTGCCAAGGCGGTCAGAGAGATCAACTCAAATTGCACCATTTTAGTCACTAATACCAACACTCCTGGAGAATACTGGGTGTAAACGGCAAGGTATGCCCAGCCTATCCATGGGCATTTTAAAGCCAGTTGGAGATGGCCTGTGACATGCGTTTCGACAAGCACCACTATGTCAGCCCGATGAACATTCCCCTAAAGGCAGTTTAAACATGGTGGATCGCTTTAGTGTATCGCGGATCCCGCGCACATTCCATTTAAGAAATTTCACCAGCGCCATGTGGTGCTGTGCAACATATATCCGCAGGCAACCGGCAGCAGGACCCCCCGTGGCAGAGATACTATAAGGTTTGTCCCAGATTAGGAGAGACATACATAGAGCAAATACTAGACATATTACAATGTACCAATAATTCTGATAACTGCAAACTACAACAAACGTAAGGTCAAACTTTAACATTTCCCTACCCCGCCCTCCACCCCCCCAACCTGGTGGGGGCATAAATCCTGCAACAAGCTATCATAAAAACACAGTCCTAAGAGGACAAACTCTCGCTGGAGATATGTATAGGTAGCAGAACACAAGATGCAAGTGTCAGCATGTGGCAGGTCATAGAAGAGCTGGTTAGCTGTGAAAACATCCGTTCAATGGTGCAAAATCAAGAGTAGATGGCCTTACATAGGGAGAAGAAGGTTCTCCCACCCATCTTTCGTGCCCGGTTAGCATAGGGTGGGAATAAGGAATACATGAAGGGGGGCAAAATGTGTTAGAGTGTCAATTGCAATGAAATAGGATGTGAACTTAGATACCTGGACCTCGATGTATGAGGAAAAAATAACAATAGGGAGAAAGAAAAGGAGAGTAAGGGCCTCAATGGCACGATATACTGGAGAAGTTCCTGAAGAAAAATCAGACGGCAGAGTTAGAAACCCCCTCCAACCCCTTCAGTGTAAAGGGAGATATACTCACAAACTCAGTATCGTATACAGAGGGTCAACTGGGGCGACTGCGATGCTCCTGTTAGTCAAGTCAGGATGAGGCCAACTATGGGTCCTCAAAGAAGTGTACCCGGTCTTCGCCCACCACCCGAAGGCGGGCAGGGTAAAGCATGGCATATTTTAAGTGTTTAATACGAAGGCGCCATTTAACATTAAGAAAGCGGGATCACTGCTGTTGAAACTCAGCTGAGAAGTCAGGGAACAATGATATTTTCACATTCTGGTAGAGAATGTTGCCTCTCTCTCTAGTCAGCCATAATACAGCATCCTGATCTCTGAAGTTAAGGAGTTTTGCGATTATAGTTCAAGGGGACGCTCCCTCTGGAGGCCGGCGGGCTGGCATGCGATGCGCTCTTTCCACTACCACTGTGGTTGAGAAGGCCTCTCTGCCAAAAGTATTAATGAGCAGGTTTTCCAAGAACATGGCTGGGTCCCTGCCTTCTGAGCCCTCTGGAAGGCCGATGAAGCGCAGGTTACATCGGCGGGACCGGTTCTCCAGATCATCCTGTTTCTGGGCAAGCTGTTGCTGTTGGCATTGCATGGCCTCAGAGGTGTGCCGCAGAGGGTGGAGAGTGTCTTCTGCCTGGCTGATCCGGGCCTCAGTCTCAATGATTCTGTCACGGAGCTTGTGCATGTCTTGGCGTATAAGAGATAGATCTAACTTCACCTCCTCTGTTTTCGTCATTAATGTTGCCTGACACAAGGATATTGCTTCCAGCACTCTTGCCGTGTCCGCAGTAGGAGCTTCTGGGGCAGGAGAGGAGCCATCGTCCTCCGGAGGGCCCCGTTCCTGTCTCTGAAATTTGTCCAGAGAGAATGTGCTGGAGGCTGCCTTCCGAGGGGGAGACATAATGCCAAAGTCTTAGAAGGCTCCAGGTAGGTTTGAAAATGCAGGGACTAGACTAAAAGACACTCAGGAGAGTGTGTAAGGATATTGTTGGGAACGGAGCTCAGCACCCACACATCCTACTCCATCTTCGTCCAGGCCACACCCTGACCCGAATTTAACAGGTACCCGCTCCCAGTTCTGCTGCGATCGCCCAAGCCGATCGGAAGCGGAAGTTGTCCTCACTCCTCCCTCCCCGTAGTCTTCTGGGACACGTGGCAGGTCCCAGAAGACAATGAGACCATTCACAAAGCGCAGCTCTACTTGCGCATGCGCAGAGGGCACCCTGCTGTGAAGCCACAAGCTGTCACAGCCAGGTGCCAACACTGAAGATGCCGAGGAGAAAAGACGGCTAGTGAAAACAGCCATGCTAAGGACACCACTGGACCAAGGGACGGGTAAATGTCTGTATTTTAAAAGTCAGCAGCTACAGTTTTTGGAGCTGCTTTTATTTTATTTTTTTATTCAACTGGAACGCCACTTTAAGTCTCTGTGAGCATACTGTTGACGAGGGTCGTTTATTCAGCATAAAGCACTAGAGTCGGAAGGCAGAAAGCACAACTCAACTTAAAAAAAAAACATAATATACTACATTTCTAAAATGTGGTTAAAACAAGAGCTTACAGCAGCCTTTCTCAACCAGGGTGCCTTGGCAAAATGTCTAACAATTGCCCAAAACCTATATAGCCAGCAGGTGGAACAAGCCTGCTTTCCTAGCTACACAACGCCACAGGTTTCCAGCCAATGACATCATCGGTTGATCAAGAGGTTGTCAGCCACCTGCACAGCATCCTAATTTGACCTTCCCTTGCCCCTCTCCATCAGTGTTGGGATCACATTAGTTCAATGATGAAGAAAAACTGAGGGAGAAGAGAAACATTGGAATATTACTCAGTACCACTGTGCAGAAGTGTATTTGCTTTGGAAGAATAAATCACCTCTAATGTTGGGTGTCCTACATGTGTGGATGTTGCTGCGTTATAGAAAACTATTAGAATAGTTTTTCACATTTTAGAATGAGGTGCCTCAAGACTCTCCATAATTTTAATGGGTGCCTTGGGACTGTACATAATTATAAAGGGTGCCTTGACAGACAAAAGGTTGAGAAACACTGGCATACAGTGATACAGAACAGAAAAGAGAAAGAAATATGATCAGCTTCAAATGGAAACCTCTGTACAAAATTTAGAAAGAATCCACTCTTTGAACCAGGAGTTCACGATGGAACGTTCTATACTACTCAGCGAGTACCAATTCTATGTGGGGCATTTCTGGCCGAGGCGGGGTAGAAATCACTGGCGGTCACTCTCAGACATACAAAACATGTTTGAGCCGATACTTCCCTTATGGAAAGGCAATGCAGCTAAGACACTTTGGGGTTTATTTACTAAACCTGGCGAGTGCAAAATCAGGCTAATTTCTGCAAAGAAACCAGTCAGCTTCCAGGTTTTATTGCCAAAGCTTAATTGAACAAGCTGAGGTTAGATGCCGATTGGTTTCTATGCAGAAGTGAGCCTGATTTTGCACTTTCCAGCTTTAATAAATCAACCCCTTTATGACACATAACTGGGGACCCTACCGAATGTGAGAAACTATGCTTATCTGAAGTGACCATGCCACACAGCTTGTCCCGACCATATCATATTTTGACTCATCCGGCCAACTTTCCTCCCTCGAAATATCTAGCTAAATGGGAACAAGAGCTGCACATGACCTTTACTGACCAACAGAGCGAACATATTATCCAAATGACCCATAAGGCCTCGATGTCATGTATTTTCAGGAGACGGGATATAAACTTTTAACCAGATAGTGCAAGGTTCCAGCAACCTTAACAAAGGTTGCTCCCTCAGAGCTCCCCATTGTGTTGGAGGAGTGGTGAAGAGGAGGGCACTATGCTCCATGTCTTCTTTTCATGCCTGAGGCTTGCTGATTCCTGGGCGCAGGTCCAACATTGGATCTTCAAATTGACTAACATACAGCTGCCACCAGAGGTACAGGCCTTTTTTTCTTTTTTTTAACATATAACACTGATACAGCAGGATAAATGCTTCTTATTGCTACATCTACTAAATGCAGCAACAGCTTACAAGTTGGATGCAGGCGGCTGAGCTACCCATCAGCCTGTGGTGCACTAAAGTGAATGAAATCCACCAAATGGAAATCGCTTATAGCATTAGTCAACCAATGGGAAAACCGCTGCTGGAAAACATGGTTCTACTGGACTGAGTATGCTCGTTTTTCGGAATATCGAGACACCGTAGCTTCATAGATGTTAAATTGTTTTGGGGACTCAGGACACCTTTCTCTTACAGGCACCCAGATGTAACGCACTCCCCTTGTCTCTTCCCCTTTCCCCTCTTTGCCCAACAACCTCTTCCCCCCCCCCCCTTCTTTTTTTTTTTTTTGTTAGTTTTTTGAGGTGTTTATTCGTCACAAGCAGGAGAGTTGTCGACCTGGTCCTGATGCCTAACTGGCTTTGGAGTATCCTTGGAGATTTCCCTCTTGAATCAACTTTTGGATTTGTTGAGAATCTCAACTCCTGTATGTTTTCTTGTAAAATGCAAATAAAGAATTACAAAAAAAAAAACAAAAAAAAAAATGTAGGCTGCCATTTGTGATGTTCTTCCAAAAACAAGAATGCAGATCAAGAGTTCTGTTTTTACTGGTTGCAAACTCATTAGGGACAGTGATTTTGAAAGTATTGAAGCCAGTGACACCCAGGCAGATAGCATTTTTAGAAAGAGGTTGCTTTCAAGCAGGAGTCCATTAACCGCTTCCCGACCATCCTATAGCAGAAATACTGCTACAGGGCGACGCAGGTGCGCAAAATCACATATACATACATATTTAGCATTTCCACGTAGGGGGCGCGTGTGCCATACCTGTGCGCCATTCGTGGCCATCAATCACCGGGTCCCAGCCGGTAATTACCCACCGGTGCAAGGTGATTAACGAGCATCTCCGACAGGGGAGAAGACTGTTATATATATATATATATGTGTGTACACCTCTAAGTGAAATTGCCCAAATTAGCCATTTTCCCTCCAGGGTGCCATGTGACTCGTTAGTGTTACAAGGTCTCAGGTGTGAACGGGGAGCAGGTGTGTTAAATTTGGTGTTATCGCTCTCACCATCTCATGCTGGTCACTGGAAGTTCAAAATGGCACCTCAAGGCAAAGAACTCTGAGGATCTGAAATAAGAATTGTTGCTCTACATAAAGATGGCTTAGACTATAAAAAGATTGCCAAGACCCTGAAACTGAGCTGCAGCATGGTGGCCAAGACCATACAGCGGTTTAACAGGACAGGTTCCACTCAGAACAGGCCTCGTCATGGTCGACCAGAGAAGTTGAGTGCACGTGCTCAGCATCATGTCCAGAGGTTGTCTTTGGGAAATAGACGTTCGAGTGCTGCCAGCATTGCTGCAGAGGTTGAAGAGGTGGGGGGGGGGGGGGGGGGGGGGTCAGCCTGTCAGTGCTCACACCATACGCCGCATACTACATCAAATTGGTCTGCATGGCTGTCATCCCAGAAGGAAGCCTCTTCTAAAGATGATGCCCAAGAAAGCCCGCAAACAGTAGACAAGCAGACTAAGGACATGGATTACTGGAGCCATGTCCTCTGGTCTGATGAGACCAAGATAAACTTATTTGGTTCAGATGGTGTCAAGCGTGTGTGGCGGCAACCAGGTGAGGAGTACAAAGACAAGTGTCTCTTGCCTACAGTCAAGCATGGTGGTGGGAGTATCATGGTCTGGGGCTGCATGAGTGCTGCCGGCACTGGGGAGCTACAGTTCATTGAGAAAATCATGAATGTCAACATGTACTGTGACATCCTGAAGCAGAGCATGATCCCCTCCCATCGGAGACTGGGCTGCAGGGCAGTATTCCAACATGATAACAACCCCAAACACCCCTCCAAGACAACCACTGCCTTGCTAAACAAGCTGAGGGTAAAAGTGATGGACTGGACAAGCATGTCTCCAGACCTAAACCCTATTGAGCATCTGTGGGGCATCCTCAAACGGAAGGTGGAGGAGCGGAAGGTCTCTAGCATCCACCAGCTTCATGATGTCGTCATGGAGGAGTGGAAGAGTACTCCAGTGGCAACATGTGAAGCTCTGGTGAACTCCATACCCAAGAGGGTTAAGGCAGTGCTGGAAAATAATGGTGGCCACACAAAATATTGACATTTGGGCCCAATTTGGACATTTTCACTTAGGGGTGTGCTCAATTTTGTTGCCAGTGGTTTAGACATTAATGGCTGTGTGTTGAGTTATTTTGAGGGGACAGCAAATTTACAGTTATACAAGCTGTACACTCACTACTTTAGTGTAGCAGTGTCATTTCTTCAGTGTTGTCACATGAAAAGATAGAATAAAATATTTACAAAAAATGTGAGGGGTGTACTCACTTCTGTGAGATACTGTGTGTATGTATATATATTTATATTTATTACCCACATATACTGTAAAATGTACTAAAATACCTTTCTTTATTTCTATTTTTGAATAATAATACTGATACATATTACCAATTCTCATATAAAATAAACTCTATTCTACTTTCAATATATTACAGTGAACATCTATGTAGTAAAACTGTTGTTAAAAAGAAAATACAAAGGAATGCAAATTCAGTGCTAACCCCAATGTAGATAAGGTAATCAGCACTAAATCACAGTTAGGCAAGCCATAGCTGGAGCGATTTTCTTTCCTGCAACCTATGGTTGATGCAGGAATCCCACCCACCAAGCCATTGAGTTCTCCTGGCGGGGGAACTGTGCCTGCCAGAACTCAGTGAATATTGCTAGTGGCTATAAAAGCCACTAGCAATAATCACATGTAAAATCCAGCAGGCTCAATTGATCAAATTGGGTACATTCAGCTTGCCCATACATGCTTCCAATCTATACTGAAGTGGCCGAGATTTGAAGCGTCTATGGCGGCTTTAGTGCTAGGACCCAGCTGGCTTTTGCCACCCAGTTTTCGATGTTGGAAACTAAAGGTAAACCAGTAAGAACCTGTTCTGCCTCTCCAATCTAAGCACTGCAAGTGTGATCTCTACACCTTATCCAGTTGTGGCATGATAGCTGTAACATACAGTCTCAGCAGAATTAGCAGAGAGTGACGCGATCCAAATGCCATCTTGCAAGTCGTAGAAAGCTTTGATGTTCATCTGTGACGATCTGCACAAGTTTTTGATCAGATACTGTAGGTCAAAAGGTCATAAAAGGTTTGGCTTCAGCAATTAAATCTCAGAATACAAACTAAAGACACACTGAAAAGTGGGTGAGACTAGCGAATACAAAGCAATCTCCTAGCTACGTTGGGAGGAAGGGACAAACTTATTTAGGATAAGTTCACCTTTGTAACATGTTACATCCTAAATACAGGATAAACATGTTACAGTACAGTACCTGCTCACACTACGAGAACGCTGGTGAGTGCGCTCGTAGTTCTTTGATTCTTCCTACTCATCAGTAACTGTCGGCTCGTACTGGAGGTACAGGCACACAGTTGATCCTGGATCCTGGTCTGCAGTATCCACAATCTGCTGTTGACAGGTGCAATGTTTTACAGGCTGCCGTGTAAAAAATAATAAATAAATGCACATTTTTTACCTGCAAAAAGATGTGTATATGTTTTTTTGTTATAAAAATGTGAACTTATCCTTTAGAGGCAAACACACAACAAAGCATGTGTAACATGATAGTAACCTAAAAACCTAACATTACCCCCCTAATCGCTTAACAGTAAGCTTAACCCCAAAAACAGGCCCTTCATCATACAGCCTCCCCCAGCAAGGTATATTCACTGACCTAACTTCCTTCACCACCTTCCCACTGTAGGGGTACCCCATGGTACAATACAAGTTTTAATTTTGGATAAAGGGGGTTAGGAAAGGGGTGTCCAACCTTTTGACTTTCCTGGGTTACATTGGAAGAAGAGGAATTGTCTTGGTCCAAACATAAAATACACTCACAGTAAGGATAACTGATAAGCAGAAAAAGTTGGCAGATCACAAGTTACCAATCACTGATACAGGCAGTCCCCAGGTTTGAACACGATAGGTGAAAACAGAAACAATGCCTCCTGTGCTAAGGGACCCAGATCAGGAGTGGGTGGATGGATCAACCAACCACTAGGGAAGTTTGTCCACCAACAGATCAAAGGTTTTACAGCTCTTAAAGCTAGGGAAGCCCAACAAATACTGCAAATGAGAACAAAAAGAAAGCGCACCAACCTTGTGCATTACCTCAATAAAAGCTGTGATTTTATTAAAAGGAGATGTATACTCACAAACATGGCAGTATAAAAGGCATGGAAAATCCAAGAAAGGAACACTGAAGTGCGAGACATGTGAATCCCACCGGGAGTGAGTGACGCGTTTCGAAGGGAGGTGCCTTCTTCCTCTGAGCTCTCCCTCCATTCATAAGTAGGAGTCGTTCGTAACACGAATGTTTGTAACTTGGGGACTGCCTGTATAGGTAATGTACCTGAGTAATAAAACTTCATTTTTTATTATAAAAGTAAGAGGGCAACTTAAACCTAGTGCAATATTTGACAATGGTTTTTTTTATAAACTAACGCATCAATATCTGGTTCGATGTATGTAGTAGCAATTCTCAATGCAATCTCAAGGTGCTCATCAAATATTTTGGTTCTAATTTTGCCCTTATCTGCTTCATCCTTAAATAGTTGCTCACAAATACAGGTGCTGTTGAAAACTGATGGCATGAATCGTGGTGATGGAGAAGAGTGGGAGATTTTTCTTTGGGAAGATAAAACTTTATAAAACTCCAGTAAAGAGACACGGTCACAATTTTTTTTTTGGGTGGCATGTGTTCGTTAAGTGATAAAGAATTTTTACAAAACAAATTTTTTAAAAAAAGTTCATATTTTTAAGTGAATTTTGGATTCAGTGTTGGGCTGCATTCATAGCTGTTGTGGGCCACAGGTTGCCCCCCCCCGGGTTAGAATATCTGTCATACTTTAAATGCTGTCTGTGTTCCCTTTAGGGGGATTTCCACTCTTCTTTAGAATGCACAGTGAGCTGCACATTCACAGCTCAGTGTACATTCTCATCACACCTCAGTGCTGAAATGAATACATTCCCCTGCACATGTGTGGTAGTTACATCACTCCCAGCCAAGTAAGATGGCCGAGAATCACAAATGTGGAAAAGGACCCGGTAAAGATGTCGACACTGTCAAGGGAGTGAGGGCAGAGAAGTTTAGTTCTACTTAACCACTGGTCGTCCGCCCACAGTACATTCACTGCAGATGGGCTGAAGCTACAGGCTAAACAACGTACTGGTACGTCACTCAGCACATGCGCACTGGCGTGCTCGCTAGTTTGAACGAAAAAAACCTGAATGCGTGTACCAGGCATACCAACTTACAATGAAGCTAATTCACACAGTGCAGTGGCCATCATCTTTCCACACTGGAAGAGAACTAGTCACTTCTAGGACAACGCAGCCGGGAGGGTGTGGTGCTGTGAGCTGCAATAAAATGCAGACATGCTTTATTTTCATCGCAGCACGCTGGATGGCACCATATGTCCCCGAACAACAGTGCAACACACTGTGCTGATGTACAGTGACACGAATGAAGTGCCACTTAGTGCACTTCAGCTAAAGGTGAGGAAAAAATAAATGGGGAACTGTGTGATGTGCTGTGCTGAAGAGCCCCTCACCGCCAGCTTACTGCAGCTGAATTGGACATCTTCCCACACATTATACTGCTCTGATTTAGTGTGTGAGCAATGTGAACAGACCCTTTCTACCCCCACCACCCTAACCTTTACACTCTTCTAGGCTAGTTTCTCACTGCTGCACTGTGGTTTGGCAGCAGCGTAGTGTACCCACCATTTTTACGCAGTTAACCAAATGGTTTCCATAGATGTTCCATTAGATTTTATGAAAACACACCAAAAGTGTAGGATGCAGGACTTTTGATACACTTTCAAAAAACACACCACAAATAAGCGATCTAATAGAAAGTCTATGGTAAACTGCAGGTAAAATGCATGAAAACTGGGGTACATCTGTACTGCAGCCAAGCACAGCCCAGCAGTGTGAAACTGGCCTTATCCCCAAGCCTAGGTTCACACAGATGTGGCTTTTCGAGCTGTGTTTTTTGTGGGCACAGCAACCCATTTATTTGAGAGGGCTGCCACACATCCAGAAACTTAGGGAAAAGGTTCCTGCATCATTTTTGGAATCGCACCCCGCAAGTCCAACGCAGGAGCCATTTCCAGTGTGTGTGGTGTTTTTCTGTGTAGCTGGTTGCAGCTGTTGAAACAGATTCGGCCCCACGGCAATCACCCACACAAATAATCCAAATTTCATTACCCACAGCCTTTATCAAGGATAAATTCTCCTTTGTAAAAAAAAAATAATAAATGCTCATCTTTTTTTGCAGGTAACAAAAAGGTGCATTTACTTGGATCAGCAGATCATGGGCGCAATGCAGGACTCCTGCAGACTGCCCATGTACATTGTGTGCTTCTACTTCGTATGGGCAGGCAGTTACACAATGACACAAAGAAACAATGAACTACGTAGAGCGATCAACAGTGCCCTGGTAGTTCATTGAGAACTACAAGCCAACAGCCACAAAGGCCATCAGTAACTGCAGTTCGCCATTTACAGAACTCTGGGAATGAATGCATGAATGACGCGATCCGCCTACCCGCACGGTCATTGGCTTCCTTATATGTCAGTCACAGAGTTCCAGCCAGCGAATCACAGGTAGGACCCGGTGATTGGCGGAGAAACTGACAGGAGAGAGATCTGTGAATGTAAATACAAATCTCAGCAGGGATGTCCCGGGGTTTTATCTCCCTGGGAGGCAGGGAATAAAAACCAGCACATCCTCTAGTAACAAAAAGTACACAATAACACTCCCTGACACACAGTTAACCCTTTGATTGCCCCAGATGTTAACCCCTTCCTGCCCAGTGTCATTAGTACAGTGTAAGTGCTTTTTATTAGCACTGATCACTGTATTAGTGTCACTGGAGATGTCTGTGGCAATTAGTGAGTTCCCATCCGGTGTCAGTTAGTGTTAGAATTCAGAGCCTAGTCACCCCCCTTCATCGCGCTGACATAGTTGCCAGTCAGTCCTCCTCAAACTAACATTTTTTTTTCAATAACACCAACACATTATTTCCTTTGCCACTACCAGTCCTATATTTTAAACTTTCCAGTTCTCCGTGGTGTACAACTACTGGTGCTATTTCAGTGCAGGTCACAAACATTATAAACTTTACACCATTATAAGACAAGCGATCAAAAAAAAAAAAAAAAAAAAAGATATATATCTACATAGACAGTTTTATTCATGACCAGGCCATTTTTGCTATTCAGGACTGTGCTACTTTAACTGGTAATTGAGTGGTCATGCAATGCCGTACGCACATGACATTTATATCCTTTTTTTCACACAAATAGAGCTTTCTTTTGGTGGTATTTGATCACCACTGCAGTTTTATTATATAAAACAAAAAAAGACCCAACATTTAAAAAAAAAAAAAAAAAAAAAAAAACAACAAACAATATTTTTTTACTTTCAGTTACAAAACATATCCAATCAGGAAAAAAAAAATCTTACTCCCTGAACCTGGAAGACACTGCCAACATATAGGTACGTGACTGTGCAGTATGAGCCGCCCGCCCGCTCACAGTAAAATGCAGACAGGCGGTGGGCAAGTAGTGGATACACTGAGTGGGATGTTGTACAAGGTCAGGGTCAGCAGGTACTTTACACATAAGGTGAGTGAAGAGGGTCTGGTGGGGGGAGAAGTAATGATGGTTGGGGGGTTCGAGTGATGAGGGTCCATGGGAAGGGTGAGTGATGACAGCTGGGAAGGATGAGGGTGGGGGGTGAGTGCTGAGGGTTGTGATTGCTGAGGGTCTGGGAGGGGCAAGTAATGATGGTTGGGGGGTTTCAGTGATGAGGGTGCAGGTGGGGGGGTGATGGCGGTCTGTGGGGGGGAGGGGTGAATGACGATGGCCTGGGGGGGGGGGCGAGTTGATGAGGGTCTGTCTAGGGGGGAGACTGCTGAGGGTCCGGGGGGAGACTGCTGAGGGTCCGGGGGGAGATATGATGAGGGTCTGAGGCGGGAAACTAAGGCCAACTCCCCCAAACTTCTGTCAGTCATCACCTCAGATTCCATCGTCACCTCAGATCCCATCGCCCCCCGCCCATGCCCCTTCTAGCCTCACTCACCGTCCCGTCCGGATCCCTATAACCCTCCACTTGGCTGTATATGGACACCCCATAGAAGGGTCGGGTGTAGCCCCGTCGCGGCCCCCTCCTCCCCGCACACAACGCAGTTACACTAACTGCTCTCCTCATCGCCGTCTACCCCTCTTCCTGTCATGTCCGTGTCTGGACGCTCCAATAAAGTTTTCTGTCAATAATCAATAATGATCACAGGATGATCGCGGCAGCGAAGGGAAGATTTTTAGGCCACACCCCATCGGGGCGGGGAAGGTGTGGATTGGCTGGGCTGATGCAGGGCGGGTGATTCGGTTTGATGGCTGAGAGAGGGGCCGCTACACTAGTGCTGAACAAACTCCGGGAGCGGAGCGCCGGGCTGTACAGGGTGGCGGTGTCCGGTAGCGGCGATCAGGCGGCTTCTCTTAGGGTGGAGGAGGACATTATGCGGAGGTGACTACATACCGGGGACAGCTGTCCGGGTCCCGCCGGGTGGGGGAGGGCGGTGTTATTACACCCGTTATCAATGCCCCGGCTCCCCCAGGCCATACAGAGGTACCGACCTACCTTCATGCGGCTGGATTGTAAACCACAAGGGCCGCTGCAGCCTGTGAGGGCCGTTCTAGTCCGTGAGAACCGTTGCGGTCCATGCAGGACTGGTCTGGCCCCGGAGGGCCACTGTATTCTGGTCCGTGAGGGCTGCTGCGGCCCACGAGGGGTGCTGCACTCTGGTACGTAAGGGCCGTTCTAATCCGTGACGGGTGCTGCAGAGGGCCGTTGGTGACAGCTGGTGCAGCCCAGGAGGGCCCTTCTGGCCCATGAGGAGCGCTGTGGTATGTGAGGACCATTCTGATCCTTAGGGGGGCTTCTGAGTTCTGTTACGTAAAGACCAGTTCTTGCCCCGAGGACTGTGAGGAGCTCTGAGGGTCTTCCACAAGTGCTGCTGCCGTCGATCAACAGAGGGCCGTCCGTGAGGGCTGTTTTTTGAGGTCCTCGAGGGCCGTTTTGTGGTATGCAAGGGCCATTCTGGGCCCTTGTAATTCCTGAGGGGTGCTGCAGTTTTTTTTTCTTAGGAGAGTGCATGTGCTCAGCACAGGGCCAATGAGCACTGTCCAGACAGAGATCAGGGGTCCTGCATCCACCTCCTAGAGCAAAATGAAAACTCATCCTATTAGCTTTCACATGTGCTCTGCTGGACACTGTATTTAGCAGTTTATATTTACTAAAATAATTGCACTTCCATGTTCTGTGTACTGTGGGAGACCAGAGATAGTGAATTTAGGGTCCTGGGTTTAGTAACACTTTAAAGGCTTTATTCACCTTAAAGTAAAAAATGATAAATGCACAGATGCATACATTGCAGGTGAAAAATGTTTTATTTTTTCTTACAGAGGAGCCTACAGAATATTACACACGTGATCAGTGGATTGCAGGTGCAATGTCAGGCTCCTGCAAACTCCCTCTCCAGATTTCTGCCCTTACCTCTATACAGGCTTTCAGTTAGAAAGCTGGAGGAAGATTCAGTGGAGTACATGTACACTGATCAGCCTACTTGTCCATTGAGAACTACAAGCCATCTGCTGTGGTATATTCCAGGCTTTTGTGTTGGTGGGACGTACAGTGGATATAAAAAGTCTACACACCCCTGTTAAAATGTCAGGTTTCTGTGATGTAAAAAATGAGACATATAATTTCAGAACTTTTTCCACCTGTTAATGTGATCTATAAACTATACAACTCTATTGAAAAACAAACTGAAATCTTTTGGGGGGGGGGAATAAACCTAAAAAACTAAAATAATGTGGTTGCATAAGTGTGCACACCCTATTATAACTGGGGATGTAGCTGTGTTCAGAATTAAGAAATCACATTCAAAATCATGTTAAATAAGAGTCAGTACACACCTGCTATCATTTAACCACTTGCCTATCAGGCACTTATACCACCTTCCTGCCCAGGCCAATTTTTAGCTTTCAGCGCTGTGGCACTCTAAATGACAATTGCACGTTCATGCAACACTGTACCCATATTAAATTTTATCCTTTTTTTCATACAAATAGAGATTTATTTTGGTGGTATTTTATGTGCTATAAACAAAAAAGAGCAAAAAATGTAAATTTAAAAAAAAAAAAAGGTTTTAGCAAACGGGTAATTTTTCTCCTTTACTGATGTGCGTTTGAGGCGGTTCTAAAGGGCTGACACTGATGATGCTACACTGATATGCAACAATGATGGATGGCACTGCTGGGCACAGGTGAGCGGCACTGCTGGGCACTGATCATCAGGGCCCTGATGATCGGTGCCAATCCGTCCTCTGACAATTGCCGGTTATCAGCAGTACTTTCTTCGTGCTGTGACAGCGTGAGGAAAGTGCAGCCAATCACCAGCAACTGCATTTACCGGTGATCTGCTGTGTCATTGGACACAGCTCATCACGTGGTAAAAGGCTGTTGTGATTGGCCTTTTTACCACATCGTGCAATCAGCTGTATCCATAGGACACAGCGATCACTGAGATCGCCGAGTGCGCACCCCTGCGAGGGTGCGTTCTGGTAGGACATCATATGACGCCCTCCCAAAACTGGACAACCGCTCTGTAGCCGTCATTCAGCTATAGCGCGGTTGGCAAGTGGTTAAAGTGCCTCTGATTAACCCCAAATAAAGTTCAGCTGTTCTAGTAAGTCTTTCCTGACGTTTTGTTAGTCGCATCCTACAGCAAAAGCCATGGTCCGCAGAGAGCTTTCAAACATCACAGGGATCTCATTGTTAAAAGGTATCAGTCAGGAGAAGGGTACAAAAGAATTTCCAAGGCATTAGATATACCATGGAACACAGTAAAGACAGTCCTTATCAAGTGAAGAAAATATGGCACAACAGTGACATTACCAAGAACTGGACATCCCTCCAAAATTGATGAAAACATGAGAAGAAAACTGGTCTGGGTGTTTTCTATATTTACCCAACTTTTCTCGTGTGCATTATTTGTCCAATCAAAAATACGTGATATTAATACAGAATAATATCTGTTAACCTCTATACCCCCATTGTCTATATTTCTACATAACACTTCATAACTTATTATTGTTTTTTTTATTCACCCAAATATACCTCATCATTTTTTTAATTATCTTATAATACATTCCTGGAAGCTGTATAGGTACCATGTGGAATTTATATAGAATTTTCGAAACTATTATCATTTTTATTATATTTATTCCTCCTAGCCACGATGGGGATCCTACTGTTAATTTCCTTAATTCCTCTTTGATCTAATTTATTAATGGGATATAATTCACTTTATATAGCTTTTGCAAAGCTAGTTAAATTTATTTCCAAATATTTTAATTCTCTTTCCTTCCAAACAAAGGGAAATTCTTTTTGTAAGGCTTTCTGCTCAAATTTTGAGACATTAATATTTAAGATCTCAGTTTTAGTTGTATTCATTTTTAAATTTGACAACTCTCTGTACTCTTACTATTTTCATTAAGTATGGCAGTGTCAACTGGGGATTTACCATATAAAATTGAATGTCATCAGCATACGCTGCAACCTTATGCTCGATCTCTTCAACCCGGATCCCTTTTATAGCTATGCTATTCCTTATCATTACTAAAAGAGATTCTAAAGATAATACAAACCGTAAAGGAGACAATGGGCATCCCTGCCTTGTCCCAGTGTACATCTTAAAAAATTCAGATAATGCTCCATTACCCTATACTGCAGCAGAAGGTTGACTATATAATTTCCTTATCCACTTCCTCATTTTGGGACCTATCCCCTGAGTTTCCAGCGTGTCTAACATAAACTCCCAATCAAAAGCCTTCTCTGCATCCACAGACAAGAGCAGGACCGACGCTTTCTCTCTTCTACTTCTTTGAATCAAGAGCAGTGTTCTCAATCCATTGTCCCTACCCTCCCTCCCAGGGACAAAAACCACCTGATCCATTCCGGCATCAGGCTCGTCAACCTATTTGCCAAGAGTTTTGTGTATAATTTAGTATCTATATTTAACAATGATATAGGTCTGTTACTGGAACATTGGGTTCCATTTTTACTCTCTTTCCGTATTATGATAATATGAGCTTGCAAAGATTCCTCCCTCATTTCCATCCCTTCTCCCAATGCATTCATATATAACCACAACTTGGGGATTAATTAATCTTTTAATTTTTTATAATATCTCAGTGTACCCATCAGGGCCTGCTGTTGTATCCTTCAATGCCATCTGAATTTCCTCTTGCACTATCGATAACTCAAGGTTATTTAACTGTTCTAATCTTAGCATCGGTAGTCCCGTTTCTTTTAAGTATATATGTTTTTTTTTTTTTTTTTTTTTTTTCTTCCTCTACTTCTATGGGCTGTAGAGCTGTAGAGGGATAACCTTATATAATTTACTATAGTATTTTTTTAAATACTTAAGCTATATGCTTGGTTGAGTAGACCAGTTCTCCATTACCATCTCTAATTTTCTCAATATAATTCATTGGTTTTTTTTTTTCTCTGTGCTCTCATTAGGTACTTCCCTGGCCTATTTTCCCAGCGATGCCTCTCATTTGCCATCCTACTAAATACTCTCCTCGTTTCTTCCTCCATTAGGTTATATAGTTCCTCTCTTTAATTTACTATACTCTGCCGAATCTCCTCTGTCCATCTTTTTATGAAGTTGTTCCAGGCCATATACGTCCCTAAAAAGCATTGCAATTATCTCTTCTCGTTCTTTTTTTTTTTTTTTTTTTTCTTCCTTGGCCCCAATCGCTATCAAGACTCCCCTGATATAAGCCTTATAAGCTTCCCACACCATTGCCACTGAAACGCCTTCGGTCTAATTTTTTTTTTCAAAGTATTGTTTTATTTCTGTTCTCAGTTCCATCTCATGATCCTGAAGGAGTGTCTCATTTAATTTCCACGTGTTTAACTTATTTTGCTCTCTTCTCCATAATAACTTTATTGTGACAGGTGCATGGTCCGAAATTGTTATAACTTCTATATTTACTTTACCAGGGACTCCAAAATCTATGGTCCAACGATATATAATCTAATCTCGAATACGTCGCATGTGCCGGAGAGTAGAACATAAAATCTCTATCGTTGGGGTGTTTAACTCTCCAAACATCTACCAACTGACTTTGATGCAACACTTTTCCTATAGATTTCAAAGACTTATTCCCGTCTCTCTGCACAAGCGACGTCGTATCGATTTGCGGATCCTTGCAAAAATTTAAAGCTATTAGTTTTCCCTTTTTAAAGTCCCTGAGTTTTCTCAAAGTATTTATCAAATGGGCAACAGGGTTTCTATTGGGACAGTATATTATTTATTATATATGTAACAGGAATCGCCCCTCAGGATTCTCCACTTTCTCATCTAACTTAAACCTTAAATTTTTGGCAATACCAGTTGCCACCCCTTTAGCATGCTTAATCGGAGAGTCGGCGTAAAAACAGGTTGGGTAGTATCCAGAGAATAAGTTTGTTTGTTTCTTGTAATAAGTGAGTTTCTTGTAAAAATACCAATGCAATAGCTCGTTGTTGTAATTCTCTAAGAATCTTATGCCTTTTCCCCGGGCTATCCAACACCTTAACATTATAAGTCGCAAAGCTGACCTCAATTATCCTTAAATGGTTTGCCTCTTCCCTTACGATTTTTCCTGACTAGAATAGCACCATCCTTCATGAGGAACACGGAGCTAACCCCCTCCCTTCTACCCCACCCACCCCTACCATAATTCCTCCCCCCCCCCCCCCCCTCCTTAGGCTTGTATTTTGCCTATGCATCGTTTGTGGGCCTAGTCCCACCATCGATTCAACTATAGGGTGAAACCCAGGGCACACACGCCTCTTCAATCCACAATCCCAATGCCTTGGTTGAATTTCCAGCTATCTATCCCACTTCCCATGTCCGGCTTCCCAGAGAGGGCCCGGGGGAGAATGGGAAGAGGGGGGGGGACCTGCATAAAATTCCTCATTCCCCTCTCTGTCCCCCCTCTCATATACAAGAAGGACAAGAGGCAGAGTCTGAGGGGAGAGAGGATTCCCCTCACCCCTGTTTTATCTTTATTATCTTCGCCCACTAGGGGCTACCAGCCCACTCTTTTTCTATTCCCCCATCTCTTATACCCCCTCCTCCCAACTGGGAATAACTATTTTCTGTAATTCAAGTCTCTCACAAAAGTCTCTCAATTCTTCTGGAAATCTCAGACTTGCAGAGCGACCGTTTTTCCATCCAATCAAACATACTGAGGATCCCCAGCTGTAACAAATATTGTCTTCTCATTTGTTTCAACAAAGGTTTCAATATTCTCCTTCTGGTCAGTGTTTCTGCCGGTTAAATCTGCTATGATCTGTAAACTAATTTCTCCATGTTTTATTACTGCTTTTCCTTTTATTCTTCCAGAAATCCGCTTTATCTCTATAGTAATGAAATCGTAGTCACATCTCTCGGCTTTTCATTTCTACTTGTACCTTCTTGTTGGAATCTTCCAATTCTATGTACTCTGTCAATCTTAAGAAACTCAGATACTGATCTGTCCATTATTGTATCAAGCAATTTCACGTTAATTCCATCATATCTTCTTGTGAGATCTCAGACATGCCACATATCCTTAGATTACACCTTCTGTCTTTATTCTCCTGATCTTCAAGTTTGCATAGAAGGTTCCTTTTGTTCTTTTCTTATTTCTTTCATCTGTTTTTCCAAATTTACTATGTCTTGGGCATGTTTGTCTTATTTTTCTTCCGTCTCTTCCACCCTTACCAGTACCTGCCCAAGATCTTTCTGAATCTTCGCCAGTTCTTATTTCATAGATCTTTCAAGACCCTTGAACATATCTGCTATTTCTGGGCATTTGTAAGATCTTCCCTTGTTCTTCAGAGATTTCAGTATCCATTCCCTTTTCTGTGTCTTCACCTTCTATATGTTAACTAATATTAGTTGCCCCCAAGGACAGTCTGGAGTAATCATTGATACTGTTTTCCATTTCACATCATCCACTTATTCCCTGATATCTCTCTGGGGCCTGTTTATCTTGTGAGGGTATATACTTTTTAATTGAATTTCTTTGGGGTACCTTTTGACCCTCCCCATTTTCAAATCACAGTTCAGACTGATAACTGCTACTTCTGCCCCTCTCACTCACCCTCCTGGTCTCTCCACGTTCCTCCACTCTCAAGTGGGGCGGCTTCAATCTGTCATCACAGTCCTGGACTTGGTAAGCTCAACACAGCCTCAGGAGCAAACGGGGGGGGTCACCCTCTTCGGGGTCTACAGGTCTCGGGAAGTGCTGATCTCCAGTAGAGCGAAGCCTCCTTGCTCCTTACAAGCCGGTAGGCTTCTCTGTCTCCCAGCAGTCTGCGGCGGGTCACGTGACCGCCCGGCATCCTTCAGGCTCTGGCGGAGTCTGCCTCCCTTCCATTCGACACTCCGCTCTCTCCCCCTCCACCTGACTTCCACCGCTGACCCACAGCCAAAAGGGCACAGAGGACCCAAACTCCTCCAGGGGGATCGCACTCAAACTCCGGGTAAGTCTCAACCTCCTAACTCATCCGTGTGGCAGGACAATGGGTGTGCCTACTTACCGAGGGTACTCACATTGAGTTCCCTCTCGGCGCCGTGTTCCCTTTTTTTGTTTATAGTTCAAAAAAATAAAAAAACCCAGTGGTGATTAAATATGACCAGAAGAAAGCTCTATTTGTGTGGAAAAAAAATGATGATAATTTCATATGGGTGCAGTGTTGCATGACCACGCAATTGTAATTCAAAATGCGACCGCTTTTAAAGCTGAAAATTGGCCTGGGCAGGAAGGGAGTAAAGGTGCCTGGTAGGCAAGTGGTTAATGCTCAGAAGAGGAGAGAGTGGGGCAGCACACATAAATCGTGGACTATCGATCAATGGAAGACTGTAATATGGTCCGATGAATCCAGTGTCGCACTGTTCCCAACCACCGGATGTGTTTACGTGTGGCGAACACTGTCTCAAGCTTACAATCAGCATTGTCTTGTGTAAATAGTAAAGCATGGTGGTGGCGCTATCATGGTTTGGGGAGCTAGCTTGGTGTTCTGCAGGCCCCATCATCCAGTGACTATGTATAAATTGTTTCCTGAAGACCGCACCATTTACCAAGACAACAATGATCTAATTCACACAGGTGGTGTTGTCAAATCGTGATTTGACAAGTATGCAGATGAAGTCTCCCACCTTCCCTGGGCGCCGCAGTTGCCAGACCTCAATATTACAGAGCCACTATAGTCAATTTTGGAAAACAAGTTTCGGGTTAGTCTTCTGTCTCTGGCAATTTTGCGAGAACTACAATGGTTATTGCATGAAAGTGGTATGGATTTCATTATCCACCATCCAAGACTTTTATATTTGTCGATTCCCAGGATAATTCAGGCTGTCTTGGATGCCAAAGGCGGTCCAACACCATATTTGGTAGCGTATTTGTTCTTTTACCTGGTGTTTCCATAATTTGTCCAACCCCTGTAGTGTCTTTAAGGGGAAGAGTTAAGGAACAAAAAAAGCTGTTCAACAAAGACACTGTAGAATAGATGAAACAGTGGGTTTTGGCCAATATATACTGTAGCATTTACTGACACTTGACTTGTCTCCCACTGCTTGAAGGGTATGAGTGTAGGTCTGCTTTAAGTGTAAGTTCACCTTTTCACAAAATGAAAAGGTGGACTAATAATACTACTGGTCCCAACTGCATTTACCTCTGTGGCTGATTAGCTTTTAATGCCCATACAGCTGGTGCAATGGTTCAAGGGTTTGAAAGCTGCTGTCTTCTTCCCTAGGGATGCTATCAGATCAATTCCAGTTTGTCAAAGCGGACACGTGCCAGCATTTGCCAATCAGAATTGCTCTGATTCGGTTGGTGAGTGAGGACTAGTGGGGGAGTGTAAGGGTGTAGTGTGTTCACTTTAATTTTTTTCACAAAAGAGAAAAAAAAATTCCCCCTTCAGGGAATGGACCGACTGCAAAAATACATGCAATTTCTCTTTCAATAAATATTAAACACATAGTTTGCATTTACAACTGTATTTGTGTTTTTTTTTGGGGGGGGCAGCCCTGAAAGAAAAGGGCACTGCGCTGATGGCAGAGCTTCTATCCATTGTAGATGAACTACAATTCCCGAAAGAACCAAAAGAACATGAATTAAAAAAAAAATTCAAACATGTAAAAAGGGAAACCGATACTACCTTCATATTGCAGAATATATTTCAGGTATGAAAGCTTCCTGTATGCTTTTGGTATTTCCTGTGACGAATATCACCATGAATTAGTGAAAGGTGGGGAGATCGCTCCACTAAAAAGTGTAACAAGAAGTATTATGAAAGCTCTGACAATCATTTACCAAAGCACAAACAACCTGGATAAGTAAAACCGCAAACAAAAAAGATTTCCATTGAGGACTAGGCCTCATTTATTTCAACACCGCATTAAAAATTATTCAGGTAAAATGAGCCCCATTCCTAGCTGGTTAAAGAACACCTTAGGTATGAGATTGCAAAAAAGGCCAGCAACTAATTATTTATTTTGTATCTACACATACAAACAGTTGAATTTTTGTTTGCCATTGAATGCTGATGTCATTAACACATGTACACTCTACTAAAGACAAAAGGTGGTTCTTTCTAAACCCAAAAAACCATGTCGGCAGAATATACTGAATGCTGTCTTCACAGAATCCAAGGGTGAAAAGTATACTATAGCACCACGTGAGTTTTTTTTATTGAGTGAGAGGTTTCATTTTAAGATCTTCAGTTATGGTTAACTCAACTGATGAACTGTGAAGGTTTTTAAATTGCTTATTGATGTTTTTGAGTTTGTTTTTTGCAGGATGACACATTTTTTATTTGTGTGCAGCAAATTTAAAGTGGTGCTACAGGCTGAAGGTTTTTTTACCTTCATGCATTCTATGCATGAAAGTAAAAAAACTTTCAGTGTGTACCTCTGTTCCCCAACCACCCCCCCCCCAGCCCCTCTAATACTTACCTGAGCCTGATCTTAGAACAGTGCACTAGAGACATTGCACAGAGTGGGTAAGTATGAAATGTTTTTTTGGTTTGTTTTTTTATATTTTACCTTTACAATCACTTTAATGTGAGTGTTTGTTTTTTTACAGAAAATATAGGCTTGATAAACAGTTGCACATACACTATATTGCCAAAGGTATTGGTCGGCCTGCCTTTACACGCACATGAGCTTTAATGGCATCCCAGTCTTAGTCCATAGGATTCATTGGCCCTCCCTTTGCAGCTATAACAGCTCTTCTGGGAAGGCTGTCCACAAGGTTCAGGAGTGTGTCTATGGGAATGTTTGACCATTCTTTCAAAAGCACATTTGTGAGGTCAGGCACTGATGTCATACGAGAAGGCAGTCTCCGCCCAAATTCATCCCAAAGGTGTTCCATCAGATTGAGGGCAGGACTCGGGTCAGTCAAGTTCCTCCACCCCAAATTCACTCATCCATGTCTTTATGGACCTTGCTTTGTGCACTGGTGCGCAGTCATATTGGAACAGGAAGGGGCCATCCCCAAAACTGTTCCCACAAAGTTGGGAGCATGAAATTGTCCAAAATGTCTTGGTATGCTAACGCCTTAAGAGTTCCCTTCACTGGCAATAAGGAGCCAAGCCCAACCCCTGAAAAACAACCCTCCACCATAATCCCCCCCCCTCCACCAAACTTTACACTTGGCACAATGCAGGCAGGCAAGTACAGTTCTGGCAACCACCAAACCCAGATACATCCATCAGATTGCCAGGCAGAGAAGTGTGATTTGTAACTCTAGAGAACACGTCTCCACTGCTCTACAGTCCAGTGGCTGTGTGCTTTACACCACTGTATCCGACGCTTTGCATTGCACTTAGTGGTGTAAGCCTTGAATGCAGCTGCTCCGCCATGGAAACCCATTTCATGAAGCTCTCTATGCACTGTTGTGCTAATCTGAAGGCCACATGAAGTTTGGAGGTCTTTAGCTATTGGCTCTGCGCACTGTGAGCTTCAGCATGCGCTGACCCCGCTCTGTCATTTTACGTGGCCTACAACTTTGTGGCTGAGTTGCTGTTATTCCCAGTTGCTTCCACTTTGTTATAATACCACTAAGAGTTGACCGTGGAATATTTAGTAGCAAGGAAATTTCATGGATGGACTTATTGCACAGCCGGCAACCTATCATGGTACCACACTTGAATTCACTGAGCTACTGAGAGCAACCCATTCTTTCACAAATGTTTGTAAAAGCAGTCTGCATGCCTAGGTGCTTGATTTTATACAGTTGTGGACATAGAGGTGATTGAAACACCTTCATCCCATGATTTGGAGGGGTGTCCCAATACTTTTGGCAACATAGTGTATGTCATTGGAAATAAAAGAATTGCAGCTACAAGTCCTTTTTTTTTTTTTTTTTTTTTTAGAAAATCTATAATGTTTTGGGTGTTTTAGTAGGTTTTTTTTTTTTTTAAAGGGTAAGTTCACCTTTAGTAAAATGTCACAAGTTATATCCATATTTATGATGTAACATGTTAACTAAGCAGCTGCCACAACCCGCTTGCATCATTCATTCACAGAAAATGTGAATGTAAGAACTACAACCACCATTGGCCATTGCTGCTGACATCTTGTAGTTCTCAAACTACCACGACACTGATGAGCACTCCTAGGAAGTTTTTTTTTTTTTTTTTTTCCTGTCATTCAATACCTGCCTGCCGGACAGCTACACTGACAGTCTGCAGGAGCCTGAGATTGCACCTGCGATCTGCTGGTTGTGGGTGCAATGTTTTACAGGCTCCAAATTAAAAAGATCTTTTTTTTTTAACCTGCAAAAAGATGTGCATGTATTTTGTAAGGTTAACTCATCTTTTAAGTCAAAAATATTGATTTTAAAGTGTGTAAATGGGGAAAATTTTGGTCTGGCAGTGAAAGGATTAAAGGAAAAGTGCACTTTAACCAGTTCCCAACCAGCCTATTGCATATTGATGGCTGGATGGGACTCTCCTCCTTCCTGGTGGACATCATATGATGTCCTCCTGGTCACGCTGTTTGTGTGTGGCGAGCTTTGTCCATCGGACCCAGTAAATCACTGATCGTGCTAAAGAGCCAATGACTTTACCATGTAATCAGACAAAATGCACTTTTAATTTGTTTCCTTCACCTAAATTAACCCGCCCTCCCCCTCCACAGATGCATACTTGCTTACCTCAATCCAATGGTTGCAGCCTCCAGCAATTGTTTACATTCTGCCTGTGCCTATACCTTACAGCCACTTCTCGGTTGTCCACATCAGTGTTTGCATAACGTGCACACTTCCTATCACATGGGCAGCAGCAGGGTTCTTTTAGAAGCAGGAAAAGGGTGTCGTCCTTACGGGAACATCGAGGGACTGGGGATCTCAAGATGGGAAGCGCTGGATTAGCGGTCCCACCTGGAACCAGCAAGGGACCTGTATGCGGGGATGTAGGTGAATATATCTGGTTTCACAAGGTAAGGGAGAAAAAAAAGCTTAAAAAGGATTGGTTGCCAATGATTGGAAGGGCAGCCTGGTCAAAAATTATTTTTTGCCCAGAGTGGGGCTTTAAGTATACTGTCAGACTTTCATATAAAATCACTTGTGCTTTAGTTTTGAAGTTTTATTTCATTATTTATCATAGCAGTTGTATTCTAATATTTATATGAAAAATAATTTGACTATAACCACTACTTTTGGTTTTTTCAGAGACTCGTTTACGCCAGTCATGTAAATTGGGTAGACAATCCAAAATGAAGAGAAGCTGTCATCAAAGCGGGAAAGGATTCAGGCTAGGTTCACACCTATGCAGTTTGTGTTTGTTCCATTTCTGCAGTGTTTTTTTGCGGTTTCGTTTTTAATTTTTGCACGTATTTTTGCTATATTTTTTTTTTTTTTTTTTTAAACTTGTTGCAGATTAAAGTGCATCAAAAACACCTACGTGCGTTTCTGCAGCGTCTCTTTTTGAAGTCTATTGAACCAAAAACAATGCCTTGCGTTAAAAAAAGTCCCTGATCCTTTCCAAAAAAACGCACTGGGTGAAAATGCAGAGATGTGAACCTGTCCCATAGGAAATAATGTTAAATGGACTGCTGTGTGTTTCTGCAAAACACAACGGAAAATACATAGGCCTGAACCTAGACTTACACAGTTTTTAGTATTTTATCCATTATTTTTTTTTCTATCAACGTTTATTTTTATTGAAATGTAAATCTGGAGTCCTGTGATTTGTTGTGAACAGGCCCACTATAGGAAACAGCACAAGCAGAGCAATGATCTAGCAGAACACAGAAGCTCGTAATAAAATTCCAAAACCACATTTATTTATTTTTACTTTTTATAAAGGGCAAAGATGGTTGATGTAGGTTTACCTATTTGTATTGATTTTAATAAGCAGCAAAATTGATTTGGTTTTACAGCTCTTAAGAGGAATTATTAGAAGAACATCACTTAGTAACGTAGTAGTTTAACTGTGAATGGTAACATCATACACTGCTGTATATATTGTATTCAAAGAGCTAAAAAAAAATGTCAAAGAACTTTCAAACATAAAAGGACACATTTATTTGTTTTTCTCATTGTCGGTTACATTTTTTTTATACCACTTGGTAAAGTTTAGTAAAGTTGAGTAAGGTCTCGGTGAACTGATGTAGTGAACACAAATCTCAGACTGTTAAATGGGGGGGGGAATTTGCATTTACAGGAATCCTTGGTCATTAGGGATAAATTATTTTTGGGCCACAAACCTAATCTGAAGGTATCGAGCATGTGGGAGTGTTAGATTTTTTTTTTGGTTAGTGCTCAGCCTATAGACATGTCAGGGTTTTGCATACTTTCTATACTACCCAAGATGTTATTCAGTTTTGCATTTCATATACTTAGGTCAGAATCGCACTGGTGTGCTGTGGTTTGGTCACAGCATAAATGTATGTGTAGGTTTCTGTGCATTTCAGCTGCAGTCCCATTGATTTCTGTTAGGTTGCATGTTTTTTTTTTTTTTTTTTGTACACATTTTCTGAAACACACCAAAGACGTGGCATGCAGAACTTTTAATGCTCTCAGAAAACACAGCAAGAACACGTGACCTAATAGAAATCAATGGGACAGTGGGTAAAATGCATGGAAGCCATGCATACTCCTGTGGTAGAATGATTAGGTATGATACTTGTTTGGGTGGCTTATGGTCTTCAAGAAGTTGCTGGAAGAGGGTTTTAACAGAGGGATAGAATGGGTGTATCTGTGGACATATCCAAAAGATTTCCATTATACTGCCTAACTGCCTTTCTTTCTCATCGATTGAGGAACACAGGAATTCAGACACAGGTTATGCTGCCTCTGACAGGGGGACTGAACACTGACAAACAGAAAAATTGCAGGCTAGCCTTCATACAACCCCCTCTACCCAGCATGCCTCAGTTTTTTTTTTTTTCTGCCGTGCTAGGAGGATGAATGTCTTGTCTTCTCTGCTGAGAAAAGTCTCACCACATTTTTTTTTTTTTTCTAGGCTTTCCTTCTGACTTCACAATACCTTGCCACACTGCTGCGTAGTATAAAGCTTCTATCGAGAATGGCCATTAATGACTTGCTTGACCTTTAAGGAATGCAGTCGCTAAGGTCCCGCATTGTGTACTGTGACTAGGGCTGCTACAGGTGGCCAGAGTGTATTCCTGCCTCCATGTAGGAAGCTTAGGGAGAGGTTAGAGGAATCTCACCCTTCTGCATCTACTTCTGCAATAGGTGCCCACAGGCCCTCAGCCTGACTCCACTCAGCCCTAAGGGCTCAAAGTCATAGGTCAGCTAATCTCTCTAAAAAGCCCTCTGTATGATGGTGGGCCTCAACGTCCATCGTCGGACAGTCTTCCCCTCCAGTTTTCTGATGCAGGGATTTCAGTGCCTTTTCCAGTTTGCTGAAACTCACTACGGTCCATTTACCATGATTACCTATGAATCTAGTTCACATCTGTGCATTCTGACCCAGTGCATTTTTGGAAAGGATCAGGAACTTTTTTTCCTCACAGCAGATTGCACTTTTTGTGTTTTTGGGGATTTTTTGCAACTAGAAAAATGACAGTTTGGTTCATATAGTGCAATTTTACACTCTCTGGCACTCAAGTAACATCAAAGTAGTGCAGGAGCCTTGATGTGACCAAAGTTGCATGTTGGAGTTAAGAGCTAAGGTTTGGGTTAAATGTTAAGGTTAGAAATGGTTAGAGGTAATTGTTAGGGTTGAAACGCTAACCCTAACAACTATCCTTAACCCAAAGACCCCTTTCAAACTGATGGTCCGGTTGGGTCTGCCTGTCAGCTTTTCAGTTGGACCTGATCAGACCATCCATAGCCCTCTATGGACCAGTGAGTGCCCACTGGCAGCCATTCAGATCCTGTACGCTAAAAACAGATGGCTGGGGGATCCCTTCCGTCTAGCAAATTGGATGACAGTTGGGTGGAAACACAGGCGCTCCTTTTCCATCTGACCACCCCATAAAAAACCGTGGGCTGTGTCTGTTCTGCAGCAGTGGAGAAGACACAGCCCTATCATCCACTTGCTTAGTGAGGACCAGCGGAGAGATCTCCTGCTGAGCAAGCGGATCTGCTGACGGGCCTGCCCTGTCTGAAAGGGGCCTAACAAATACTATTAAAGGTTCCTGCACTACTTTGATGATACATAAGTGCCAGAGAGTGTAAAGTTGCATCAAAGTCGCACTACATGAACAGAACTGTCATACTTTCCTATTAGGAAAGTTCTGTTCATGTAGTGCAATTTTGATGTGACTTTACACTCTCTGGCAGTCAAGTAGCATCAGTTATTCAAGAATCTTTGTGTCCAAAGTTGCATGTTAAGGTTAAGGGCTACCCTTAACCCCAACCCTACTATGCGACTTTGAACACAAAGGTTCCTGCATGACTTTGCTGCTACTTGAGTGCCAGTGTGTAAAGTTGCTTCAAAGTCACACTACATGAACAGAACTGTCATCCTTTCCTATTAGCCAAAAGAAATGCATCAAAAATGTGCCGGAAAAACACATCAACTGCAACCTGCATAGATGTTATCCTAGCCTTCGGCTAGGTTCACATCTGTTTGGGTGGTGCTGCTGTGGACCCACACAAAACTCTGCAGCCATACCACCCACACAGATGAATGTGGACCCGCGGGCGGGTGCCATTAATTCTAATGGCACACTGCCCGCACTGGAAATCGCAAACGTACTGGGAACTGAGGTTCCCGTGTGGGCTGCGTTTTTAGAAGTGCAAGGACTTCCCTATGTGTCCCGGGGCATGGGAGTCCATTAAAATGAGTGGGCTCTCGTGCCTGTGCAAAAGGCGGACCGCAGGAACGCAGATATGTGAACCAGGGGTTAAAGCCTATTTCCACCTTGTCTTGAGGTAAGACAAATGTTTTTAAGGGCCAGTTCACACTACATGCGTAGTAGCACTACAACTGCAAGCACTGATGTGAATTATGACATTGACAACCATATAACCTACTTTCTGTGCAGTTTGGATGCAGAAAATAATGTGAACTGGCTCTTAATTGAAGGACAGAGGAAAAAAAATTGAACTGGAAAGCATCAAAAACGCACAGGAACATGTTGAAAACGCGCAGGCGGAAACGCATCCGGACTGTGTTTCTATAGTGTGAACCCGCCCTAAAGCATAGTATAAGTCCTCATGCACACTGGACGTTTTTACAGCTCCTGGTTTTGGTGTTTTTATTTCTACAGCCAGTAAACTCCCCAGCATGTTCCCCTGTGCGTCCATAGCCTTTAACCATGGGTTCCCAGAGGATTTTCTTTAGCTGTTAAAATGCTCTAACACTGGTAAACACTGTAAAATGGCGTTTTAGGTCCCCCTCTGTAATGTACAGCGCTGAGCGAACTATTGGCGCTTTTATAAATACTGTATAATAATAATAGTTTTTTTTTTTTTTTTTTTAGCAACAACTTTTTTTGTGTGTTAAAAACAAACGCGGCTCAACGCTAATGCAAAAATGCTTACAAAAGTGGAAAAACCTGTGTTTTTAACGTGACTTTATACAGCTAACGCTACTGGTGGTTTTGACCACCTCCCGTCCGGCCATTGTATATAAACGGCCGGACAGGAGCAGTGCAGGGGTGGGTGGCTGTTTATAAACGGCCCCCCCCCCCCGCACCCTGCTTGTGCGCGCTCCCTGGGAGCGTGCAGCATCGCGATTCAGAGCCTGCTGTGTCCTCCGGACACAGTGGAACACTGATTGTCGTACGGGACCTCTGTGCGAGGTCCCGATCATGTGATCACTGATTGGCCAATCAGTGATCACATGCAGAGTAGTAAGCAAGATGTCACTTGTGACATCATTGCTTACTACGTGTAAAATCTGTGAATGATCACAGAGGTCACATGGTACAAGGCTATTCACAACAGCCTTCTACCATATGACAAGCTGTGACCAATCACAGCTCGCACAGTAGTTCTCAATGGCTACAAGAATGCAGCCAGAGAGAAGGAGAAATTATTGCTTTTACAGCCTTTATGGGTGTAAAAGCAATCAATGTAAAAAAAAAAATCATCACCCCCCACAAGTAGTACAGTGTCACCATAGTGACACTGTACTGATAGGGTGATAGTATGTAAAAAAAAAATAATGAAAAACAAATGTAAAAAAAAATGTTTAAAAATTTTAATTTTGATTATAAACTAATTTGGGTTATTTTTTTTTTTTTACTAAAAGGATAACGGAATACATTTTGGCCAACGTTTATGATGAAATATTATTTATTTGCTAAATTTTATAAGAAAAACACTTTTTTTCAAAATGTTTGGACTTTTTCATTTACATAGCAAAAAAAGCAAAAATCCCAGTGGTGAATAAATACCACCAAAATAAAGCTTTATCTGTCTCAAAAAAATGCTAAAATATTCATTTGGGTACAATGTTGCATGACCGCGCAATTGTCATTCAAAGTGTGATAGCGCTGAAAGCTGAGAATTGGCCTGGACAGGAAGGGGGTAAAAGTGTCCGGACTGGAAGCGGTTAAAATACCTAGTGTGCATGAGGACGTTACTGCGGTAGCAGCCTGCCTGGCTCCCTCTCTGCACTGCTCCTGCTGTGTGTTTAGCAGCCCCTTGATGGAATGTATAGGGCTCCTGTGCTGTGGGGGTTGGCGATCACCAGGTGCCCTAGGGAAGGAATTAGGGACAATGGCAGCTCTGCCAAGTTACAGGCACCTAGAAAAGGAGCTTCAGCCTCGTGTGCTTCTTTACACAAGCAGCTCGTCCTCCACCACCATTCCTTTATCCCACACAGATAATGAGATCGATCCATCTCCCCTCCCTGTATCCTGACAGGTCCCATCTCTACTCTCTGCTCTGACAGGACAGCACGCCCTCACCAACATACCTTATATACGGCCCCGCCCAGGCTGCGACTAGTCAGGTGACCACTTGCTTTCCTCACCCGGAAGCGGAAGTAAAGCTGGTGGTCGCCATGGGGAGCAAGATGGCGGCGGCCAGCAGGGTCGTTCAGGTAAGAGAGATATTGGAGAGGTGTATACCCTGCCTGTGGATTTAGTTGAGGGGAAGTGTGGCAGAGAGGTGGTGGTGGGTCTGTGTTATGAGCTCTGCTGGGTTTTGCCTGTCTTGTCTATTACAAGAGGGTAGCAGTCGGTGACCCTGAGAGGAGTTGAGGGTGACCCCCAATACACAGGGGGACACCTCGTCCACCAAGTACAGAAGGGACACGCAGTGCAGAATACATGTACAGCCGCTCTGACTGTTTAGGCCAATGTGGGGGTTAGACTTGCCTTTGTTCCTGGGCAGGCTCTCCTTTTCAGGTTCCATCATCTGTCTGGCTTCCTCCTCACACAAATTGGAATCTGTACAATTTCCTTTAGATCTCCTAACTCTGTTTGGATGGATTAGTTCCTCATATTGCATAGCTCTGGTAAATCTAACGTTGATCATACAAAGATTGTATTGTCAGATTGCAATGTGTATGGTGAGGTATAAAATGGATGGAAACACATTTAACACAGAGCTAAATACACTTTTTTTCATTTTGGGTAGAGTCAGGGCTCATTTGCACAAGCTTTGCCCTCTGAAGAGCGATAGTAAGGGCTCGTTCACACTTGACTTTATTTCTAACTCTTGCCAAACGCCCCTATAGCGTTAGACAGGCGTTTGGGAAGCAGTTTAACGCTCCCAAAATGCCCTATGTGTGGTTTTGAGGCGTTGATAGGCATTTGCTAAGCGATTAAAACCTCACCGCAAACTCCTATAATGAAGTTAAATGGTATTAACGCTCCGCAAACGCCTGCCAGGCGTTTGCAGAGCGGCACCATAGACTGGAATGGGAGGCTTCAACTCCTCCTGACTGGACACGAGGTGTCGGTTTTGACGCAACGCTAACGCTTCAGTGTGAACAGCACTGTGTGCTGCCATGTGCAGAATTTTCATAGGCGTTTGAGAAATGTTAAAAATGCTTCCCAAACGCCTGTCCGACGCCTGCTGCCAAAGCTAGTGTGACTGTAGCCTAAAGGAGACGCCTACTTTAACCACTGCAGGCCTACAACACCATGCCGAAACTAGGTGCGTTGCACAATGTTGCGGCACTGCCCTGTTCAGTTGAATGGGTTGTGGCTGAAGTGCACTTTCTGTCCCATAGCCACAACAAGAAGTGAGAGAAAACCCTTTCAAAGTGAGGTAATCCCTGTCTGTCACCAGAACCAGTGTCTCCATTGGAAGCTTTCCCATTCCTTCCTGTTTTGGTGACAATCCAAAATTTGGGAGCCTCTTTCACTTAAAGGGTAAATTCACCTTTTAACAAAAAACAATAAATTAACTTTTTTTTTTTTTTGCACGTAAAAAAAAAAAATGTGCATTTGCTGTTTTTTTTTTTGTTTTTTTGTTTCTGGGGCCTCTGAAGCATTGCACCAGCGATCAGCAGATCATTGGTGACATGTAGGTCTCCTGCAGACCTGTCAGTGTATCTGTGTGCTTGTACATTCCATACAGGCAAGCAGATACTTACTGACAGGAAGACTCTATGAACTACCACGGTGCTCCACAGTGCTGTGGTGGTTCCTTGAGAACTACAAGCTGACAGCTGCAAAGGCTGCTGGAACTTGTAGTGTTCTCATTCACAGAACACTGTGAATGAGTGACGTGTTTTGAAAATTGTGACAGCTAGTGGGGGGGGGAGATGCTAATTGTCATAATGTGGAGTAGGAGCTGGTCTGTTTGTAACTTGTTACATCCTGATAATGGGTGTAACATGTTACAAAAGGTGAACTTATCCTTTAACTAGTTGCTGACTGCAGATAGCTGAATGACAGCTGTACTGCGGCCCGCCAGTTCTGGGAGGGCGTCATATGATGTCCTTCCAGAATGCTCTCTCCTGCTCGCCCCAGCGATCTCTGTGAACGCTGTGTCCTATGGACACAGCTGATCACGTGATGTGGTAAAAAGCCAATCACAGCGGTCTTTTACCACGTGATCAGCCGTGTCCAATGACACGCTGATAACCGGGAAATGCAATTGCGGGTTCTCGGCTGCACTTTCCTTAAGCTGTCAGAGCATGAGGAAAATACTGCCGAGAACTGGCAGGTGCCAGAGCAGGGATCGTCATTGATAAGTGCCCAGCCACCCACCTGTGCCCAGCAGTGCCGCCCACCTGTGCCCAGCCACCCACCAGTGCCGCCTGTCAGTGCCACCTCATCAATACACATCAGTGAAGGAGAAAAATTACCTGTTTGCAAACTTTTGTAATCAAAAAAGCAAATTTTTTGCTCCTTTTTTTGTTTTTTTGTTTATAGAACAAAAAGTAAAACACACAGTGGCAAGTAAATACCACCAAAAGAAAGCTCTATTTGTGAGAAACATTTTTTTAAAATGTCATATGGGTACAATGTTGCATGACCGCACAATTGTCATTCAAAGTGCAACAACGCTGAAAATTGGCCTGGTAAGGAAGGGGGTATAAGTGCCTGGTATGCAAGTGGTTAATTGTCACTATGACAAGTAAAGCACACAGAAATAAAAAGCTGACAAGTGTTCTTAGCCCTCTCCACTCTTTCCAAAACTAAAAATAATTTGCCTTAAGTTATGCATTACTTTGTTTAAAAGCATACACCACCTTTCATACCATGTCTCATATTACACCAACATTCAAGCTGCTTTCACACTGATCCATTTTTCTCCTGCTTTTGCATTAAAAAAAGCGGAAGAAAAACCCGTGACCATGTATTCCTCTGGTACTCTTAACACTATATCGTTGTGGGTACGGTGCATTTTTAAAAATCTCATTTGCTGCATTTTTTTATACAAGTTTTGTGCAGTAAAATGCACCTCCCTATTGAAATCAATGAAGAATGCATCAAAAGTGTTTTTTTTGAGTCACATGTCATGTTAAAAACACAGCAAAAATGCAGACAGTGTTTAAAACCTGACAACTTAGCCCACTGTATCCAAAACTAAAACGTGACACTGGCCAGATGTTACACACCTGATAGCCCCATTATTCCAGCTTATAGCATGCAGAAAGACTTGCAGTCCTGAAATGTTAAAAAATGATTGAGGTGTTGGTAAGTGTCCTAAGAAAATATGTGGCCAAAAGGGATACTGTTTCAACAATTATGTACCCAGACAAGCTGCAGTTCTTACGAGCTTGCATTACACAGCTCACTATGTAGGGAACGCAGTAAAGCCCCAATAGCACTTTTGTGGAGGTATGATCCCTGAAAATGGCCTGCACCAAATTCAAAAATCCCTGCCACTCATTTTGGTAGCTTTACCAACACATGCAGCAGATTCAGGTAGTTCTTAAAGGATAAGTTCACCTTTCATAACAGGTTACACCCATATTTGGAGTGTAACATGTTATGAATACATCGCTCCCCTACTTTGACAGCTAGCCTCTAGCTGTCAAATTAAAAAAAAAAAAAAAAACGCAGCTCCACCGCCCGTTCGCGCCACTCATTCACGCTTAGCGGCTTTTGGCTTGTAGTTCTCAATGAACTACCATGGCGCTGTTGAGTTCTGTGGTAGTTCATTGATTCTTCCTATCAGTATACTCTCACCGGCCACTTTATTAGGTACACCTTGCTAGTACTGAGTTGGACCTTCTTTTGCCTTCAGAGCTGCCTTAATTCTTCGTGGCATAGATTCAACCAGGTGTTGGAAACCTTCCTCAGAGATTTGGGTCCATATTGACATGATGGCATCACTTAGTTGCTACAGATTTGTCTGCTGCACATCCATGAACCGTTGATACACGGCAGGATGGATCCATGCTTTCATGTTTTTTATGCCAAATTTTGACCCTGCCATCTGAATACTGCAGCTGAAATCAAGACTCCTCAGACCAGGCAATCTTCTTTTGTCCAATTTTGTTGAGCCTGTGCGAATTGTAGCCTCCGATTCCTGTTCTTAGCTGACAGGATTGGTATCCTGTTTGGTCTTCTACCACTGTAGCCCATCTGCTTCAAGGTTCGACTTGTGCATTCAGAGATGTATTCTGCATACCTTGGTTGTACCGAGTGGTTATTTGAGTTACTGTTGCATTTCTATCATCTCAAACCAGTCTGTCTATTCTCCTCTGACAAGGTATTTTCATTCACACAACTGCCGCTCACTGGATATTTTCTTTTTCAGAGGATTCTCTGATGAGGAACTAGTGTCTCAGCTTCTCCACAAGGCTCTGCCCACCCAGCTACAAAATGTCTGTGTGACAGCTGCAACTGTGGGAGAGAGCAAAGCTACACTGAGAATGGAGTGCACCGCCACATGCAGTGCTTGCCCCCAACTGGAACATGAATCTGTTTTATGCACTGACATTTGTTGTGTGGAAGCATGGTGGAATTCTAAATGGTATCATAGACACTATAAATTCGCTTGTTTGTCCTTTATTCTGTTTGACAAGGGAGCTGTATAGTAAATTAGTCCCACCATCTGTCCACTGGCAGTTCGAATGATGTTTGGTTTTTGGCAAATGCTACTAGTTTGTATTTACAGAACAGACTGTGTTGTTGGCAAATATAGATTCTCATTCATCATGACTGTGTTCTCTCTGATCTTTTCTAAATGCAATTATTGTGTTAATGTAGCTGATTTTCCCTTGCCATTAGTCTTTATGGCCGATTGCCCGCTTGCTCCACTAGTTCAACCTAAATCGGAATTGTCCAGTATTTCACCACTCATCTGCAAATATACAGTATATGCAACTTAACAATTGTCAATTTTAAAAGAAAAAGACAAACACAAATGAAAATCCATTTAAGATGTAGCTGAACCCAAAAACAAAAGTGTGATATGTTGCAGCTTACCAGCCCTGAAATGTGGGGGCTGCATTAGATTTCTTTTTCGTGCCTTTTCCATCTTCATTTTTACCTGGTAATCCTGAAATTCCTATTGTTTGTGCTTCTCATTCAGCTCACAGGAAGTCACATCACAAGATCAACAGGTGTTTTCTGTATTTGCTGAAAATGTTCTTCACTTGAAAAAATTTAAATTAATGCAGCCACCACATCTAAGAGCTGGTAGGCTGCAATAGTAAAATGTTGTTCTTGGGTTCAGTTATGTTTTAATGTTGACCACCTATAGCTGATCCTATTTTCATTGTTGACAGTAGGTATGTGGCATTATATTGCTCTGAACTGAAGTCTTGCCCATGCCTTCTGCTTCCTCTCTCTTGGTCAGTTGGTATGTTACTGGTTTCTTGATGTACCTTTTGTAAGATTAAATGCCATTACAGTCTTCTGAAGATAGCTAAAAGAGCCAGGCAGATTAATATAAGACTTGGATTGCAGCTGTTAAAGAAGCACAGTTCTTTATTAGTTAATTGTTTATTCAGGACTTCAGTATTTTGGTATTGATTCTAAATCTCTTAATTTGTTATTTAGGTGATTAAGCCACATGTTCCAGCAATTCGATTCCCAGACAGGAAGAACAGTCCAAAACCTAATGGTAAGCGTATATTACATTCCCCAATTAGGAACCAATAGAAGTCCTACATCTCCACATATGCTGACACTGCATATTTTAATATATACCCGCACCAGCCTAATCATCTTATCTGCTACAGCAAACACGAATGGTGCCACAATGTAAAGATTTTAGTATGCAGCGCTCAGTCTGCAAGCTATTACCAAATTCATACATTAAACCATAAATAAGGAGCTGTCTACAATTGTAGAGTGGGTCTTCGCTGCCAGATCCATCATTAAACCGCACATAAGGAAGTGGTCCATATAATACTAGTACAGTGTGTGAGATGGTGACCCTGAGAGGGAAAAAGTGGAGCAGTGAAGAGAGACATCCTTTCTTGGAATGAGCATTTATTTGTTGAACCACTTGAATAACAAGGGGTCAACCCTATCGGGTGAGTTCTTGCAGGTGTTCGAGGCAGGCTCATGATTTGGAGAAATCACTGGGGACATGGTATGAAATTGTGCCATGGAGACACTGGATACAAAAGTGGCAGATTTAGAGTTACAGTGCACTTTGTTTTGCAAAAGACACACAGCACTTTTGAATGAACTTTTATTTAAGCACTGGGCACTTTAGAGGATATTGCAGATTATGAATTGATGAGCAATTTTATTTTATTAATGATCTGGAATGTATTGGATTTGCACTTTTATTGATATGTATCTGAGAAGGGGTTATTGCACAGAGTAAGCACAGATGTTGGTGCTTTGTATTTACCACATGAAATGGCATTGCATTTCTATTTATGGTTTACTGTATGACTTCAGTAATCGCTTACAGATTGAGCACTGCATACTAAAATCTTTATAGTGATACTGAATATTACCTGGAGTACAATGACAAAGGAAGTAGTGTTTGTTTCATAGACTAAATTTGGGTAAGACTGACGAGACCAATACGAGAGCTGCTCAAGTCAAATCGGGACCTTGAGTTTATATATTAAAAAAACACATTTCAAGGCTCTGGAACTCACTGCCCCAATCCATCCGACTGTCGCCTTCCCTCCCCACATTCAGGCGCTCCCTCAAAACCCATCTCTTCAGGGAAGCCTACCCCACCCTCACCTAACGGCCATCCTCCCTCATTCCTCCCACCACTTCATCCCCCTCAGCCACTTCATTCCCCTCAGCCACTTCCTATTGTTCCACTACCCCCTCCCTCCTAGATTGTAAGCTTGAAAGAGTAGGGCCCTCTTACCCCTCGTACGCTGTCTGTTTTTGTTGTACTGTGCCATGTATTGTCCCCCCTATTGTACAGCGCTGAGCAAACCCTTTGGCGCTATATGAACTCGATGTAATAATAATAATGAGTGGAAACTGCATTTATTTTTCAATATACTTCCCTGCTACATTTATACACGTATCCCAGTGTTTAATGCCTGAAAAGCTTTGGCATAGAAAGATTTGTCAGTACCCCTGAACCATCCTAGGACATCTTTCTGACCTCCGAGAAGGTGTAATTTCATGACGGGTTATGTGTCAGTTATCCAGGCATTGTACAGGAATGACTGCTGTGAGCTGAGAACCACCACAGCCGGGATCCTCACTGACGGTCCTACGGTTATCTTTGAAACATTTACACCATTCAAATTTCTTACTGTGACTGAGCGTCTCATCACTGTACTGTGCTTGAAGTCTCTTTTAGATATCCGCGTGGTTTTACGCCTTCATTCACAAGAAACTTCATCACCTCATGCTGTTCTATTCATGCACTAACACTGTTGTCTGCCATCTTGATGGTCTCTGGACTGGCCCATGACATGTGTACCCCCTATCAGTAATAGGACACACTTACCACTGCATGTAGTACCACCACTCTAGCATCCCCTTTTTTTCATACCTGTAAGTCCCAGTTTGACTTGAACACCCCTCGTGTTACAGAAGATGACAAAAACATTTGTGTTTGTTATAGTTTTCTTTAAAACTCATGTTCTGGTAAAGCATTAAGCAATGTGTTGCGGTGGCATTCATCCACTGATTGTGGGTGCAGTGTATTGCAGGATCCTGTGAAGAGAAAAAAAATGCAGATTTGTTTTTTGTTTTTTTGGTTTTTTTTTTTTGTTTTCTACAGCAAAAATATGTGCACTCATTTTTATAAAGTTACACTTAGCCTTTAGTAATAGACTGCACAAATCATGTGGAATGTTACAAATGAGAGTGTACTTAGGTTGAGCTCTGTGTTTGGCTGAACCTGCAAGGCAGCTATCAGTGCTGGACCAATGGACTGCAGGCACCTGACAGAATATTTAGTGACAAATATATGTATCTTTAACCCCTTCACGCCTAAGGGTAAAACAAATCTTAAAGTCTAAGTAAAATTTTACAACATTGACGTGTTAATAAAACTGTACATATCACAACTACTTTGTACATCCAGGAGAATTATACCTTGTTTTTTTTTTTCTTTTTTTTTCAGGACAAATTGGGCTTTCATTTGGTGGTAAATGGTAATGGATTTCTCTTTGGATTTTTTTTTTTTTTTTTAATTATCAAAGGAAAACTGGCCCAAAATAGTAAAAAAACAAAAAATTTATTTTTTTTAAGCTATGTGTTTCTTGTTACTACCATAACCTACCACCAAAGAACAACCCAAAATAAATTTTCCAGCTCTTGACGATCACAGTGATACCATATACAGTATGTGTATGTTATTTGTTGTTTATACCTGTACTACAGACCAGAAACAATAGTGCGCATTTTGTTTTTTTTTCCTAAAATACACTGATACCGATTTAAAAATAAATCCTGACCTTGACCCAAACACTAACCCTGGCACTAAACTAGATCAAACCTTGATCTAGGTATTTTTCTTATTTTGTAATATTGATATTTTTTTTATATACAGTTTTTGTTTTTTTGTTTTTTGTGTGTGTTGTTGTTGTGTGTTTTTTTTTTTTTTTTTTTTTTTTTTTTTTTTCTCTGCAAGGAGATAGATACAATGTATCTCTCGCCTCCATTCAGAGAAAAAAAAAAAAACAGGGGGGGGCGGGCTTCACAGTGACTGATCACTGTGATACCCAATCAGAGGCTAGCACAGCGATCATGTGACCCGGAATCGTGAGTCCCAGTGACACCCAGATCTTCGTGCTGGGAGCACGCTGTGCGGCGTGCTCCCAGCACAAAGACAAGTATGCAAGTATACGGCCCCACGGAAAAAAGCCCAGTTCTGTGAGGCCACATATTTGTGTTGCGTCGTTGTGAAGGGGTTAAAGTGTAAACTTAAAAATAAACTTCTGTTATATCTGTTCAGCAAGTGCAAAAATACCTGTTGGTTTTGCCAGAAATTTTGTGACCTGATAACTAGTAATTAAGTATCCAGACCATTTGCTTTGGAAGTGAGAACTGTGTTGTGGTCATGAGGAAGGTAGGAGTACCCTACGTTTCTGACACAATAGTAGTTATTTTTCTGTATTGCAGCATGTCTTGGGAGATAAACATAAGGAAATGTGTATGTATTCCAGAAGTGTGCGAGTGTGTGTGGTGTTTTGTTTATTTTGCCTTGACGTGCACTTTAACAGCAACCACCTCCAAAGTGTGGCAAAAACATGTAGAAAGGAGGAAAGGATGTTTACTTTTTTTTTTTTTTTTTTTTTTGTTTAATGCATTTGCTTGGTGTTCCTTATTTTACCACAAGTGTTTATTACTTTCAGTGCAAGAAGCTTTGAAGTCTATGATTTATCCATTCACTACTCCCTCAGTCACAGCACAACAAGCTATAAGTGAAAATCCTCCCGGAATTTCTAATCCTGCATCTGTCCGCCGAGTGGTGCCATCCCCAGACACTAATGACTTATTCAAATCACTTCCTCAGAAGTACAGGAGAAAACCTGTCTCCAGTGAAGAGATGGAGTATATACAAGTGAGGCATTAAAGCTTTATTACTGGTTTATATATTGAGGAACATTTCTCCAGTTCCTATTCTGAATGTTTGCAAGTGCTATGCCACTTTTGTTTTGTGAGTATCTACAACCAGTCTATGAATGTCTGCCTGCTGTTGCACATTTTGGCCAGTGTTATTAACTAGTTTATGGCACAATCAACACCGCAATCTGTCAAATAATTAAGAAGTGATGTGGATCACCTTTTTAACAGGTACAGTTTTCTGAAACTTCCTTCTTAGCTATTTTCAGCAGAATTTCTATCAGCAGCACTCATTTATTATAGATTAAATGGAAGTGTGGGCAGATAGAAACACTGTTGTAATACAGTGAACACATTGGGCCCCTTTCACACAGGCGTTCCGTTTGTCCATTTTTCATCCATCGGTTGATGGATGAAAAACGGACATCAGTACATCTCTATGAAAAAACGGATGTACTGTAAATAGATCTGCATCAATCAACATCCGTTTTTTGAAATGGATGAAAGTCCTATTATTTTTGTTCCGTTAAGAGGAAAAAAAAAAAAAACGGACGAAAAACCATATAGATCATTGGAGCGTCCGATTGGGTCTGTTTGAAAAGCAGACAGGTGGCCCTGATTGGTCTGCTCGTGTGAAAGGGGCCTTACAGGAGATGGTGGCACAGACATGACCTCATCAATGTGCTGCTGCTTCGTTGTTGTCCAATGGCTCTTTGAGCATTGCTGAGTCAGCCATATGATATCACAATCTCCACCTCAGCCAATCAGAGGAAGCCTTGTATTCATTCACAAAATATGAAGTCCCCATACCATAGCCAGAACGCAGCACTGTATACAGTAAGGCCCTCCTGCTCTACTATATGCACAAATGATAATTAAGAGGGGGCTGCTAACACCCAACCATATACCAAATGGATATTAAGCAGATTATAAAATAGTATGGTGCAGCGTTACCCTAAATATTGCCGTACTTATACACTAGCTTAACCCAAAATAATTAAAATTGTACAAACCGGTTATAAAAATTCCAATTTAACTCATAGCAAACATACCTTATATGTGACTAATCATTCTCCTCAGTGTATTCAGCGGATAAATATGCCACTCATTCACCAATCATGAAGTGAACTGATCCACTAAGGGATCCATAGTAAGACGGAAAAGTGAATAAATATTGTAAATAAAAAGAAACACCAGTGAAAGCAATAAAAAAAAAAAAAAGTCCTAATAGAACTGCAATATTGTGAAATAAAAAAAATAGTGAATCTCTAAATGTGGGATCAATTTTCACTGTAACAATATAGTGACCACAAAGGCTATAAGTTCGCCAAATAAAAGTGAAAAATAAGTATAGAAATCTCTGTGAATCCCTAAATGTGGGATTGAATATCACACAGTAGTGACAAGTGCAGTGATAAAACACAAAATTATGATAAAAAATAAACATAATAAAAAGGATATCACAAAAACTGATTATAAAAAAAAACTTTTTTGAAATTGTCGCATGAAATAAATCCAAAGAAAAAGTCCAAAGGTGCGTAAACACCAAATATTCCAACGACTTTAGAATAGTGCAGATGGTAAAGTGAATATGCATGACAACCAATAGGAAATAATCCATAAACAGCTGAATTGCCCCTTTTTTTTTTTTTTTTTTTTTTCCCTGGAATTGTTCAGCAATTTATCTTATGTTTCATTTCAGCGTGGAGGTCCTGAATGAAAACCTGATGTGTGTGTCTGCCGCGGCCAGAATTCGATTGTTACCAAATGTTCCTCAAACTGTACAAATTCTAAATAATTGTAAACTAGAAGTTTAATAAAGAAAAACAAATCTCCACACTGTGGAAGCTTTTAACTTCTGCCTTCATTTGTAACTCTTCTATAATCCTTTTTTTTTTTTTTTTTCTCTTCTGTAAGAAGCAATGGAGAAGAGTGTGTATTTACATTTTGTAATCCTGTAAAATTTATTAAATCTCACTGTTTGTAATATGTTATTTTTTTTTTAAATCCTTTAAGTGGAAATGTAAAACATTTCTTAGTTCCACAATGTTCACACAAAGGCATTTGTCAGAAATGTACATGGCTTAGACAAAGTATCAAAGAAAAGAGACCTTGGGTAAGAAGGAGTGTAGAGTAATAGTAATTTTAAAAAAGAATTCCATACATGATACAGGTGAAACTTGAAAAATTAGCATATCGTGCAAAAGTTCATTTATTTCAGTAATGCAACTTTAAAAGGTGAAACTAATATATGAGATAGACTCATTACATGCAAAGCAAGATAGTTCAAGCCGTGATTTGTCATAACTGTGATGATTATGGCTTACAGCTCATGAAAACCCCAAATCCACAATCTCAGAAAATTAGAATATTATGAAAAGGTGCAATATTCTAGGCTCAAAGTGTCCCACTCTAATCAGCTAATTAAGCCATAACACCTGCAAAGAGTTCCTGAGCCTTTAAATGGTCTCTCAGTCTGGTTCAGTTGGAATCACAATCGTGGGAAAGACTGCTGACCTGACAGTTGTGCAGAAAACCATCATTGACACCCTCCATAAGGAGGGAAAGCCTCAAAAGGTAATTGCAAAAGAAGTTGGATGTTCCCAAAGTGCTGTATCAAAGCACATTAATAGAAAGTTATGTGGAAGGGAAAAGTATGGAAGAAAAAGGTGCACAAGCAGCAGGGATGACCGCAGCCTGGAGAGGATTGTCAGGAAAAGGCCATTCAAAAGTGTTGGGGACTTTCACAAGGAGTGGACTGAGGCTGGAGTCAGTGCATCAAGACCAACCGCACACAGACGGATCCTGGACATGGGATTCAAATGTCGTATTCCTCTTGTCAAGCCGCTCCTGAACAACAAACAACGTCAGAAGCGTCTTACCTGGGCTAAAGAAAAACACACCTGGTCTGTTGCTCAGTGGTCCAAAGTCCTCTTTTCTGATTAGAGCATCTCATTTGGAAACCAAGGACCCAGAGTATGGAGGAAAAATGGAGAGGCACACACTGCAAGATGCTTGAAGTCCAGTGTGAAGTTTCCACAGTCTGTTGATTTGGGGAGCCATGTCATCTGGTGTTGGTCCACTGTGCTTCATTAAGTCCAGGGTCAATGCAGCCGTCTACCAGGAGATTTTGGAGCACTTAATGTTTCCTTCCGCAGACGAGCTTTATGGGGATGCTGACTTCATTTTCCAGCAGGACTTGGCACCTGCCCACACTGCCAAAAGCACCAAAACCTGGTTCAATGACCGTGGGATTACTGTGCTTGATTGGCCAGTAAACTCGCCTGACCTGAATCCCATAGAGAATCTATGGGGCATTGCCAAGAGAAAGATGAGAGACATGAGACCGAACAATGCAGAAGAGCTGAAGGCCGCTATTGAAGCATCCTGATCTTCCATAACACTTCAGCAGTGCCACAGGCTGATAGCTTCCATGCCACGCTGCATTGAGGCAGTAATTGCTGCAAAAGGGGCCCAAACCAAGTACTGAGTACATATGCATGCTTCTACTTTTCAGAGGTCCGATATTGTTCTATGTACAATCCTTGTTTTATTGATTGCATGTAATATTCTAATTTTCTGAGATTGTGGATTTGGGGTTTTCATGAGCTGTAAGCCATAATCATCACAATTGTGACAAATCACGGCTTGAATTATCTTGCTTTTCATGTAATGAGTCTATCTCCTCCATATATTTTCACCTTTTAAGTTGCATTATTGAAATAAATTAACTTTTGCACGATATTCTAATTTTTCGAGTTTCACCTGTATATTTTTACATGGCTACATTGGTCCAGTGCAACTTTGTATATACCATACCTGGCTGATACCCTTGGAAGCTGGAAATCGGTGGAGCAGACACCGTGTCTCTAACGATCGCCACTTGCTTTCGGGTCCTGTGCTGTGAAACCAACCTCATGCATTGTGAACACAGGAGGTCAGACACTCGGCACAGCTATTTTCAGAATGAATGCAAGGCATTTTCTGATTGGGTGAGCTGGAGAGTGGGGGAGTGAAGTCACACTCTCCAACTTGTCCATTCAGAGAATGCTTTGCATTCATTCAGAAAATGCAAAGCATTCTTTGATGCCTGTGCCAAGCGCCCAACCTCCTGTGTTCACAATGCATCAGGCTGGCAGCTTAGCACAGAACTCAGAAGCATGTGGAGATCACTAGTGTAGCAGTATCTACTTCAGCGATGTTCACCATCCAGGGGGATTGGCTACATATAGTATATATGTACTTCTATTGGTCCAAGCTGAATGAATGTAACTATGTAAAAATATACCATTCCTGAAATTCATCGTTAGGGAAACCTGTCACAAGACTCATTTTTGTCTGGTTTTGAAAAAGCGATGTGCCTGGCTGTTATGCTGACCCACTGGCTTCGGTGTTTAGAGTTACCAACCTGCAACAAGAGGGCAGTGAAAGCCAGAGAAGTGTCAGAAGTCCTGATTTGCTTGCTTGTTCCAGGTAGGTGATTCGCAGGGAATCGGCTAGCATTTTTCAGAAGGAAGGCAGGACAAAAACGGCAGTCTTTCAGGTTTATCTCATTATGGTCAGCCAGTGGAAAAAAATAATTGCAGACAGCTGGGGACAGACCTTTTTTTTCCTGTCTGCACACATTGCAGATACAATTTCAGAAGGTAAAGTGGATATTTACACATCTATTAGCTGGATATTTACACATCTATTAGCTGAAATAAAAGAAGTCTTCCCTCCCGCAAAACCACCCTGCAAGTCTGTGGCTACCAAGTAAAGACCCCTAAGTGAACCAGGAGTGGTAGGGGCAAAAGAAGCAGAAACGCAAGATGGATTAGCCAAAAAAAGAAAACCCAAAACAATAATAAAAAGACACTCTCCACAGGTTCTAACAAATTTGCCATTTATGTGTGCTTTGTCATTCAGTGATAATATGATTGCAAACCTTTGAAAATTGCATTGCCACGCTAATTCCATACACATGGGACTAGTTCATATCATGAAGATAATCTCGCAGTAGAAAAAAGTGAAAATAAAAGCAACCTGTAAAAGAATATCAGTAAGGCTGGTTTCACCCTGCTCCACTGCAGTTTGGCTGCAGCATTGGTGTAGCCATTGTTTTTTGTGCATTTTAGCCCCGGTCCCATAGACTATTTATAAGGTTGTGCGTTTTGGGCGCATTTTCTGAAAGCGCACCAAAAGTCCTGCATGCTGCATCTTTGGTGCACTTTCAGAAAATGCTCAAAACGTGACCTAATGGAAAGTCTGTGGGACTGCAGCTAAAGCAGTGTATACACCCATGCTCTGGTCTAATAGCAGTATGGCAGTGTGAAACCAGCCTAATGCTTACTTGCCACTCTGCTGGTGAGCTAGTCAAACAACACAGCAGTGGTGGGTGGTATGGCGACTGAAGTAACTAAGGGAGATACAAGCATGCTTTTGCATCAGAGGCTGTGGTCAGGTGACCACCCCTTAAAACAATTTAAAAGGTTCAAGTGAAGTAGCGAGATTTCAAAGTCGCATTCAGTGTAAACCAGGGCTCAAAGCGGAATTCAAGCCTAAGGCCTTGTCCACACAGGGCATACTAAAGGCATATGTCCATAGGGGGCCATGTGTACTTGTGCAGGGATGCACAGGTGTTCCGTGCATCCCTATGCAGACAGTCCCATTGATTTCAGTTGGGACGCAACAGCTGCATGGACACTACTTCCAATTTGACATCCATGTGGTGCTATCCACCTTCATGGATGTCAGATTGGTAACAGCTTCTGTGTCTGTGCAGCCACTACATCCCAATTAACTTCAGTGGGACTACCTGCACAGGGGATGCACAGAACACCTTTGCATCCATGCGGGTAAACACTGCCTTCCACAGACACCCCTTAGTAAACCCCTGTGTGAATAAGCCAAAAATGCTAACTATTCTTAAAAATGTTTCTCCTCCCCCCAACCTGTCCTGACTACACTGTGTAAAAAAAAAAAAAAAAGATCTGTATACTTACCTTCTTTAGTCTGATCATGTGATCCTGCAGCTCTAGCTCCCTTGTGTCATGGAGCACACGAAAAGAGCTGAGAATTTCAGAAGCCATGATGTCACCTATAGAATCCCATGGCCAAGCTGTTGCCAGCCCTCCCTCTTCTCCCCTGCAGCAGCTCCTTACTGACAAGGGGAAGCAGTAGCTGGGGATCATACGAGCAGACTAAAAAAGGTAAGTTAACATATCTGTTTTACACAGGTTAGGTAGGAGGAGGGAGTGGGAGAATTGTTAGTGTTAGGCTTGAATTCTGCTTTAACCGTGCCTTTTTAAAAAAAAAATTCACTAGGTTTGGGTGAACTTTCTTATGAGACAACTGTAAAGCCAACTCTAAGGCAAAATCCTTATCAGTGGGGCATCCCCTGCACTGGAAAGGTGAAATGCTTGTACAGGGGTTGAACAAATATATGGAAACACCAGGTAAAGGAATATTATTGTTATACAGGATTTATATAGCGCCAACAGTTTGCTCAGAGCTTTACAATATAACGGGAGACAATACAGCAACAATACAGTTCAATACAAGAGGGTTAGGAGGGCCCTGCTCCTTGGAGCTCACACTCTAAGAATAGAATCGTTACTTAATATGGTGTTGGACAGCCTTTGACATCCAACACGGCCTGAATTCTCCTAGGAATTGACAAATAAGTCTTATAAGGTGGATAATGGAATCTGATACAACTCTGCATGCAAGAATCATTCCAGTTCTTGCAGAGATGCCAGAGGTGGAAAATGAGCCTGAACCTTGCTCTCCAATATTGACCATAGTGGCTCTATGATATTGAAGCAGGTGACTGCGGCACCCAGGGAAGGTGGGGGACTTCATCTGCAAGCTCGTCAAACCATGATTTGACAGCAGCTGTGTAAATTGGAGCATCGTCTTCTTCGTAAATGGTGCTGTCTCTGTGTAACAATGTGGGTTATTTACTAAAACTGAAGAGTGCAAAATCAGGTGCAACTCTGCATAGTAACCAATCAGCTTCCAGGTTTTATCATCAGAGCTTAATTGAACAAGCTGAAGTTAGAAGTTGATTGGCAACCATGCAGAGCTGCACCAGATTCTGTGTGAACCAATTATAGCAAATCAACCCCGATGTCTGCACCATGGGGTGCACATGATCAGTCAAAATGTGTACGTTTGCTTGCAGTGAATCTACCATTCATGGTGATGATAGGGCCCGCAGATACCAAGATATGGATACCCAAACCATGATTGCGCAACCACCATGTTTAAACATTGGCACAAGACCGTCCTGGTCGTAATCTTTTGATGGTATTCACCACATTTAAAAATGTCCAGTGGTTGGGAACAGTGTGAAGCTCAATTCATCAGACAATATCGCAGTCTTCCATTGATCAATAGTCCACGATTTATGGGTGCTGCACCACTTCCTCCTCTTCTGAGCATTAATATCGGTCACTAGTGGTTTGGCAATTGCATCTCACCTGTGAATGTTCTGTTTAGGGAGTTCCCCCCACACAGTTTTTGTGGACATAGGCTTTAGAAGACTGAGATTGAGCTCTTCAGTCACTTTTGCAGCAGTTTTCTTATTCCGGGGCACAATCCTGTGGAACGACCTTTTGTCTCTTTCGGTCAGTTGACCATGTCTACCATGCTAATGCTTATCAGACGGTTTCCTGGAAACTGTATACACCGTCGTAACCTTTGATACTGTACCTCGTGACACGGCAAATAAATTGGCAACTTCAGTCACAGAGGCACCAGCTAAGCAGCACCAACAATTTTCCTTGTTTGAAGCTCAGTAAGCTCTGACACGAGTCCATATTACTAGCAGCGCACGCAGTGAATGATGAAAGTGAGGCTTCCCATCTGTTAGCTAGGTGTCTCATCACACAGCGGAAGCAAAAGAATGTTACATCTCTTCAGCTTTCAACTTGAAACATCATCACTTTTACACATGCAAATCATGTAGTGTTTCCAATTTTTGTCCAACCCCTGTATTTCTAGGGAAGGGGAAAAACAGTTTTACTTTGCCAGTCCTTCAAACAGCACACCTCTATGCTGCAGCCATTGAATTGCAATTTGGCATCCTCATGTTCAATGTAGGACTATGGGCTCTGCATCGGTTTTCATGATGTCAAAGGGCCTCTGACTAACCGTGCATACAGGAGAGGAGGCTGCAGAGACTGGTCTTACCCCTCTGGAGGAGCCTGAAGAAGAGGGGGATGCGGTAAGAAAAACATATTTGCAAGTATTTTACCTTTGCAATTTAGGTGTAGCCACAAGGCATGGGAGGACTTCTCTAGAGTTCACCATCAAAGTATAACTAAGAACACTTTTTTTTTCATATTGGATACAGTAAGGCCCTGTTCACATCTGGTGTAGTGTAAACACTTGTTCCTGCTCACAATTGTTTGAAAGAGTGTTACACTCTGAAATGTTATGTGTTGTCATATCTCCCAACTTTCTGAGATGGGAATGAGGGACACCCATAAGCAAAGGTATGTATTCATAGGACACAACCCCTTACAAGGAAAATTAATACACAAAAAATGATTGGTTAAACCCACAAGTGCTTTATTTTTGCCACTATTATACCTTTATATTGGCTTTTGAAATGTACAAATGCAACAATTTAGGATTTGGATGAAAGGTTTCACCCTGTAAAACACTTTGCGATAAATAGTGCAATTTATATACAACTATATACACTATATTGCCATAAGTATTGGGACACCCCCTCCAAATCATTGGATTCAATCACTTCCATGTATAAAATCAAGCCCCTAGGATTGAGTCGCTCTCAGGAGCTCAGTGAATTCAAGCATAGTAACGTGATAAGTTTCCACCTGTGCAATAAGTCCATCTGTGACATTTTCTTGCTACTAAACATTCCACGGTCAACTGTTAGTGGGATTATAACAAAGTGGAAGCAACTGAGAACAGCAAATTAGCCACCAAGTGGTAGGCCAGGCAAAATGGCAGAGCGGGGTCAGCGCATGCTGAAGCGCACAGTGTGCAGAAGTCGCCAACTGTCTGCAGAGTCAATAGCTACAGACCTCCAAACTACATGTGGCCTTCAGATTAGCACAAGAACAGTGTGTAGAGATCTTCATGGAATGGGTTTCCATGGCCGAGCAACTGCATCCAAGCGCTTATATCACCAAGTGCAATGCAAAGCGTCGGATGCAGTGGTGTAAAGCACGCTGCCATTGGACTCTAGAACAGTGGAGACGTGTTCTCTGGAGTGATGAATCACGCTTCTCTGTCTGGCAATCCGAGATGGACGTATCTGGGTTTGGCTGTTGCCAGGAGAATGGTACTTGCCTGACTGTATTGTGCCAAGTGTAAGGTTTGGTGGAGGGGGGATTATGGTGTGGGGTTGTTTTTCAGGGGTTGGGATTGGCCCCTTAGTTCCAGTGAAGGGAACTCTTAAGGCGTCAGCATACCAAGACATTTTGGACAATTTCATGCTCCCAACTTTGTGGGAACAGTTTGGGAATGGCCCCTTCCTGTTCCAACATGACTGCACACCAGTGCACATAGCAAGGTTCATAAAGACATGGATGAGTGAGTTTGGAATGGAGGAACTTGACTGACCTACACAGAGTCCTGACCTCAACCTGATAGAACACCTTTGGGATGAATTAGAGCTGAAACTGAGCCAGGCCTTCTCCCCCGACATCAGTGCCTGACCTCACAAATGCGCTTCTGTAAGAATGGTCAAACATTCCCATAGACACTCCTAAACCTTGTGGACAGCCTTCCCAGAAGAGTTGAAGCTGTTATAGCTGCAATGGGTGGACCAACTCAATATTGAACCCTACGGACTAGATTGTAAGCTCCGCGAGCAGGGCCCTCGAATACTTCTGTACTGAAACGTATTGTAATTGTACTCTCTCTCATTATATTGTAAAGTGCTGAGCAAACTGTTGGCCCTATATAAATCCTGTATAATAATAATAATATGGACTAAGACTGGGATGCCATTAAAGTTGATGTGCGTGTAAAGGCAGGCCGACCAATACTTTTGGCAATATAGTGTAGATCGGGCCAAAATGAGGGACAAAGGAGCCGGAATAAGGGACAGATGGACTTTGTTCCAAACCAGGGACAGTTGGAAGCTATGCCTGTTGTTCATATTCCAGCCCATTCACTTGAAAAACGTTATCAGGTACAAAGGCAAGGAATCTGTTAACTATACACTGGGGCAAATCTCTGGAACAAAGAATACAAAGCAGCGTCGTTCAGCCGACTGTAACCATAACAACGGTAGCTTGCTCCACACGTGGCCGCCCACCGGAAGTGTCCCTCTGAGCTGACGCCAACTGTTCTCTAGAGGGAACCCGGAACTTCCCCCCCGCACATGGCCCTGTCCTCTAGTCCTGGGTTAGACATGTTTTCGTAGCCAGAATTTAAAACGTTTGGCAATGTTAAAAATCTTCAGAAACATGGCCGCCTCGGTGAATGTGTGGGTCATGCGGCGCTCGTATTTCTGGCGGAAATAGAGCAAGGGGGTGGGGCGTGGTGTTAAATGCCGGCCTTGTCAGGCAGGTGGAGGCAGAGCTGAGGAGAATGGAGGATATAGGTAATAAGGGGATGGAGGTGAAGTCCCGGGCCAAGCAGTATGAGAAGTTGGAGTTCCTGGGAGAGGGACAGGTAAGTGCTCACAGAATATGTGGGGAGACACCAGATAGGGGGGCAGGGTTGGGATAAAGAGTCCCTGCCATTCTCTTAAAGGTTCTCTCTGTAGTTTTCTGCAAGAGAGAGTTATTATCCTCTCCAACAACCCATGTCTTCTCCTCAGCACTGTAGGCGTATAGGTATAGTCCACTTGTGTTTCGTGTTACCAGGGCCAATGTAGGTGGTACTCGGGCCACAGTGTCCATATTGAACATAGCACAGCCTAGTAATGCAGATCCTGGTCAAATCTCAGGCTTGGCATGACTGCACTTCCTGCCCAGCCGCTGCCCTTGTCACACAGGCAGGCGCAGCAGCTGAGGCTCTTCAGTGATGCAGAGCCTATTAGAAGTGCAGGTTCAGGCGCACTGAGCGCAGCCCTGGCTACCACCACACCTGCCTGGGTGACAGATGGAGCAGCCAGGCAGAATACTCTGCTCAGTGATCCTGAGCCTGCAATCTGTACAGGGTCAGGGCTAGTTTACACTTGTGATGTGCCCTCTGAAGAGCAATATGTAATGTGTAATGGTTTGCTTTTCAGGGGTGATCATGTAGCTGGGAGGTGATATGTCTCCTCCTGTCTGCTAATTTAAAGTGGTACTTTACCCACAACAACTTGAGAAAAATGTTCTTTGCTATACTGAGTGTGTGCTGTAAATTGCCCTCAGCATAGTTCCCGTTTCTACCATTTTGCTGAAGCCCAGAGCCACTGAGCAGCAGTAAATCTATAGGCTGTCAGCAGATCGGCCTCTACAAATTTCAGCAGTGCTTAAAGAGGAGTTCCACTCACCCTGTCAAAAAATAAAAGTCAGCAGCTACAAAATCTGTAGCTGTCGACTTTTAAAAAACAGCCACTTACCTGTTCCACGGTGTGTCCCCCACAGCCTGATTCACTGGCCGTTCTGTATTCTAGGAGGCTGGCATCTTCAGTGTGGGCACCCGGCTGTGATAGCTTTCGGCTTCACAGCTGGGTACCCACTGCGCATGCACGAATAGCGCTGCGCTTCCTGAATGGTCTTGTAGTCTTCTGGGACCTGTCATGTGTCCCAAAAGACTACAGGAAGGGAGGGAGGGCACCCTCCGTTTCTGATCGCCTAGACAATTGGACCGGAAGTGGGAGCGGGTACCTGTCAAATTCGGGTACTTTCTCCCACCCCCCAAAGGTGCCAATCGTTAATGGGGAGCGGGGGAGCAGTCCTTAAAGCGGAACTTCCCCTTTTGGGTGGCGCTCTGCTTTAAATATAGAGAGCAACTGAGCATGTGCAGAGCAGGCTGAGACAGTGTATTATTGGATTTTAACTCCTTACTGACTGTGCTGTAGCCAAAAGATGGCTACAGCATGGTCATCCAGTTCTGGGAGGGTGTCCATGCATGTCCTCCCAGGACCCCACCCCCTGGGGCGCACATTGGTCATGGTCTGTGACCATTGTGTCTTTTGGACACAGCTGATCACAGATCGGGGTAAAAAGCCAATCGCAGCAGCCCCTTACCATGTGATCAGCAGTGTTCAATTACAGTTGATCACATATAAACAAACTTGCCAGTTATTGTCAGAAACTAAGAAAAAACTTTCATCTTTTTTCATTTGTTTAGCAAAAAAAAAAACGGTGGTGAATAAATACCACCAAAAGAAAGCTCTGTCTCAAACAAGCAAAAAAAAAAAGATATAAATTTCATATGGATACAGTGTTGCATGACAGCTCAATTGTCATTCAAAATGCAACAATACTGAAAGCTGAAAATTGGCCTGGTAAGGAAGGGGGTAATGAGGCTGCACTGATGGGCAGTGATAGGCGGCACTGATGAGGAGGCACTGGTAGGTGGCACTGATGGACATTGACAGGTATCACTGATGGGCACTGAAAGACAGCACTCATATATGGCACTAATAGGTGGCACTGAAAGGCAGCTCAGATGGGCACTGATATGTGGCATTGATGTGTACTGGCAGGCACTGATATGTGGCATCGATTGGCACTGATGGGGCTACACTGATCATCAGTGCTCTGATGATCAGTGTAGATGTCCCCTCCGAGTAATGCCGATTACCGTCTCTCCTCTCCTCACAAGTTGTCAGTGTGACAGCTCGTGAGGAGAGAAATGCTAATAAATGGAATTTCCTTATTTACATACGATCAGCTGTGAATGGACACCGCTGATAACATGACCGAGCCGACATCTTTGGCTCTTTCCGTTGATCGGTGATCCACTGTGTCCCAGGGACACAGCACACCATCGATCTCCGCACTGCGTTCCCCCGGGGTCACGCATGCGCAGTTAGAGTGGGATGACGTCATATGACATCCTCCCAGAATGAGAGAAGCGCCTTGCGCCCGTCATTTCCTTTATATGGCAGGCAGGAGGCGGTAAAAAAGTCAGGTGGTGGGAACGGGTTAAGTTGTAAACCACAAAAAACTTGCTGCATTTGATATCTAGAACAGATCTGTTTTTTTCTAGTGATATGAAATAAAAACAAATGTGAATCACCACAGTGAACATAGACTTCCAGGTGAACGCTCACCTTCTCGCTATGTTCACTGTGGTGATTCACATATATTGAAGATTTACTGCACTGGGATTTTGGCTGCAATCACCAGCAGGAAGATTTTTCACTTATTTGGATTATTTGAAGAATTGCATTTATTTGTATATTTTATCATCTTTTGGGACTATCAGTCACATTTTTGTTTGTATATTTACATGTATTGATGCATGCTAGCAGTGTGACAATTTCATTTGTTTTTAGTTTATTTTTTATGTTTACACACATAACATGTGTTTGTAGCAGCTCATCTATTTATTATTTTCATTATTTGGCAGCTCACGATTTTTTTTTTGCCTTTTATTATAATATGAAATAAGTCATAATAATAATCGCTAAACTCCTGTGAGGAAGGAGTGGGGACATGGCTTACCAGCGCTGTGTGTTCCTATGCACGCACACAGCCCAGATCAGGAGCCTCCCCCATAGATCATGGCTTGCTAAGGGGGTACTTGGAAAAAGAATTTTCAGACCCTGTGAGCGAGGGACACCAGAAGAGGAAAGGGACTACTCTGGGCAATATCATAACATCTTTTAATATTTTAGCACAAAAAAGTTACCTTTAGTATTTCTTTAAATTTGTCAGTAGAGAACTGCATTCTTGCATTGATGGCCATTGGAAAGGGACATCCTTAGATTGATGGTCCGTGAGGAGTGCACCCTTAAAGTGGTTGTAAACCACTTTTTTTTCTTTTTTTTAATTATGCGGACAGGTAAGGCTTCTGTCATAAATGCTTCCCCTGCCTGTCAACTGTAATGTACACTAAGCTGCCCATGCCCAGGTCAGTGTGCATTAACAGCACCTGATCTGTGCTGCAATGATGTGACTCCCGTGTTCATGCGGTGGAGTAATGTCCTCATGGCCCAGCCATTCAAGCAGCCAAAGGTACTGAACCTGGAAGGAAGACTGGGCAAAGATGGAGGTGACACTGCAGCTCTGGAGGGCACATTATGACCGGTATGTCTGTCATAATGTGCTAGTATGTGGTGCATACTAGTACATTATGAAGTAAACCTGCAGGGGGATGGGGGCGATTTTTAGTTTTTTAGTTTTTTTTTTTTTGTTTTTTTTTTTTTTTTTTTTCTTCCTGTGTTTACTACAGCTTTAATTTGGTGATCAGTGGAAAGAATGCCGTATTACAGGGGTGGGTAACTGCAGCCCTCCAGCTGTTGTAGAACTACAAGTCCCATGAGGCATTAAAACTGACAGTTACAGGCATGACTCCAAAAGGCAGAGGCATGATGGGACTTGTAGTTCACCAACAGCTGGAGGGCCACAGTTGCCCACCCCTGCCGTATTACATTGGTGTGGTGTCCCTTTATATTGATCACTGTTCATGCCATTGGCTGTGCTAAGTGACATCAGTGCGGGAACTATACAGGCAGCATCAGATGAGAGATCAGTCCACTACTGCTTAAGGAACCCAGCTGGAGAATGGCTGACCTAGATCATAAGTTTCTCATTTATCGCAAAAACAAACCTGTGGTGATCAAAAAAGATGTGTGGGGGGAAAAAGATAGAAATTTAGTTTGCGTACAGCATTGCATGACTGTGCAATCACCAGTTAAAGTAGCACAGTGCCGAACTGCAAAAATGGCCTGGTCATGAAGGGGGTAAAATCCTACAGAGCTTAAGTGGGTATTGTGTTTTTGTTTTCTGGTCTTCTTCCCCCTTGATTTATTTTCTCCTGTTACTGAGATATCCGATTTCATACCAAAGTGCATTTTTTTCCTTTTCTTTTAGTTTGCTACGGTCTACAAAGCAAGAGATAAGATCACTGATAAGATTGTTGCAATAAAAAAGGTTGGTGTGGTTGTATTCTTGTATACAGTATAATCAGAATATTATGTGCAGAATAAATGTAAAGTGTTACTAATCCCACAACAGTAAAATCAATCTGTATATACAGTAAAGCATGCTTGTTATACTCACTGTGGAACCTAAGGGGTTAATCCATTGTGTAAAAAGGCCGTTTGATCCTGTCTTCTCTGTTCCCCTTTTTCAAGTGACCACCTCTTATCTCCTGATAGGACAGACTGAACCATAGGCATTTTGCACGTGCTCAGTTTGGTGTGTATTGCTAGAGACGTTTTTTTTTTTTCTTGGGAGAGTGCATGTGATCAGCACAGGGCCAATCAGCACTGTCCAGACAGAGGTCAGGGGTTCTGCATCCTCCTAGAGCAGAAAGAGAAAATTCCTCCTACAAGCTTTAGCTAGTGCTTGGCTGAACACTGATAGAATCCACAAGACTGCTCTAACTTCTGATGAGAAAAGGTATGTAGCAGTTTATATTTACTAAAATAATTGCACTTCCGTGTACTGTGGGAGACCAGATATAGTGAATGCAGGATCCTGGGTTTAGTAACACTTTAAATTGGATGCAAGGTTATGTTGATTGTTATCATGTATCCCACAAGGTGTGTAGTGCCAGTAAAGATTGGTATTATTTTAACAATTGCTAGCAATGATCGTACCTAAGCTGCAGGGATGTTCTTCAAGGAAACCACACAAGAAGCATGGAGGCTTCTATTCTATTTCTGGCCATGCTAATTGCCTGGCTGTTGTGCTGATTATCTTCAGCACTTTAAGTCACTGACCCTCAGCAAGTATTCAGATGAAGGCATCTCACTTTTCTGAAGTACTGAAGCCAGTGTGTCAGTATGGCATAAACATTGAAACCTTTTTCATAGGGTCCTCAGCAATGACAGCCCCTCATATCTATCACATGATGTCCCCCAAAAAACACTGTCAGGAAATGGTTGCTAGCTTGAAACTTTCTTGTTCCTCGTAATAATGATCAGCTTACAACCATTATTCATGCTGAGCTGACAATGAAAAAGGACTTGCCGCTGAAAAACTATTGGAAAACTCCCACTGTACCAGATCCCGGAAAAATCTATTCACACAAAACCGTGGAGAAAACATCCTGTTACTCCACAAAAATCAGACCTTACAGGTACAATATAGGGTGAACAACATTCATTCTAAGAAAATAGTGTTTTTATATCTTTAAAAAGGATGTACAAAATCGCATAAAAACCTACAGGAAAGGACAGCACAAACGTTCGTGTTGGCCCGCTTTTCACACATACTGCTCTCCAGGTCCAGTAACTATATAAAGTAACCTCGGCCTGGTGCAGGTAATCTAGATCCCAATGTATGGAAAAAGCCTACTGTTATTACCTCCGTGCCTTTCACTGCCAGGTGTTTGTGGCTGAATTGAATCTAAAGCCATTGAAAGTCGTCCGGTTCAGCAGGTACCGGCTGAGATTCGATCTATGTATGGGCAGGTTGATTATACCCAGATCCATTGATCGGCATGGGTACAACATGCAATTACTGCCAGAGGCTATAGCCGCTAGCTGTAATCATTATTTTCTGCCTGCCGGGAAGGCTACCTGTGCCCCCAATTCTGAGGTGCCAGGTAGCATGACATCTGTTGAAGGTTGGTATGTAAACTCTGATCTTCCACTTCAGGAAAAGTAAAAAAAAAAAATACATCTGATTATGTGACTGAACTTCAACACTTCTGATAGCTTTGTATCTATATTAGGGAGGGTGGGCATGGCAGAGTGGTCTCTTATGACAATAAACCTAATTAAAAGCATACCGGAGGCTTCAATAAGTGTAAAGCACCTCTGGAATTTATTATAAGACATTTGCAAGGTCAGTTTAGGTTTACAGAGTATCATTGGAGCTGAGTTTCAGGCTCTCAGCTATGCAGATTTTTACCTGCTCCCTTTCTGGAGGGATAGGCCCCACCTCCATGCCTTGCTGTTCATCAATAAGGCATCTTTCACAGCGAGTGTGAGACAGCAGGGCCAGGCTCTCAACCATGGGAGCAGGATGCAGCAGCAGTTACAGTGGTTATAAACCCTTCGATTAGTGACCCAACTTAATCTTGTGTGACTGGCCTCAGGTGATGCACAAAGATTAAACAAATCCTCCGACATAAGTTGTACCTGTTTATCTGCAGCTCTTACCTCTACAACTGCTTAATGTGCAGAATTTACACAGCTTGTATGAGCTATAGAAAGTGGGGGCGGGGAGCTGAAGTTACACTCAGAGCTCAGTGAGCAGAGCTGGGAGCTGATTGCAGGGAAGGGACACACCCCTTTGCACACAGGAACAGAGCTGAGGCTGTTAATCATGGGCTGTGTGCTGGAGATCCCTTCACTGTCACCTTTTTTCTCTTGGTGTCAGAAAAACTTGTCAGTAGTGACTCATACAGATGGAACAAGGCAGCAGACAGAAATTATATTTAGTACTCTGAATTGCAACAAGTACACACTATAGAGGGATATCTTTCTTCATATTCCATGTCTGAGGTTTACAACCACTTAAAGAAAACTGCAACTCTCCAGCAACTTAACCCATTGACACCAACCCCACTCAAATTAGCGGCCTCACAGAACTGGGCTTTTTTCCGTGGGGCCACCAATTTGCATACCTGCCTGCCTGTTGGGGGTGTGCCGCATAGCGTGCTCCCAATACAAAGACCAGGGTGTTGCTGAGAGCCCCAGGTCACCTGATTATTGATTGGCTAACAATGATCAGTCACTGTGGTGTCTGTCTGTCTGTCTGTCGTAGGATTTACCTTCAGTATTGTCACCCTTGAACAGGAAGTGTTTTTGTCAGGATTACCAGGTGAAAATAAAAGGGGGGTGGCGGAGCCTGAAAAATGAAAATTAATACAGTCACCAAATCTAAGGACTGGCAAACGGCATCCTTCTTCTTCTTTTTTTTTTTTTTTAGGGGGGGGGGGGGATGTTGGATACGTAGGTTCAGTACCATATATGGAGGCACACTTTAGTTTACTTGTATGTTTAATAATTGTAAGGCATGAACATGTTTTATTTCATTTTAGCCCATTTACCTGAAAAAGGTGCATATTGGATTTCTGTACATCAGCTAATATCTGGTTTTATTGGGATTGCCCTGGTAATGGGTACGAGGGGAGGAAATTAGGCGGGCTTAAAGCAGAGAGAAAGCTTATACTGGTCATCACCACTATGATAATCACTAGAGCAGGGGTCTCCAGACTTTCTAAACAAAGCCAGTTTACTATCCTTCAGACTTTAGGGGGCCAGACTGTGGCCAGTAAGAGTAAAAATGCCCGGGGTCAGTGGGAGTAAACAATCATTGGTTTTCGTGGGAGGAATATTGCCCAATTGTTGGTATCAATGAAAATAAGTGCGCCCTTGTTGATATCAGTGGGAGCAATTGAACCCTATCATTGGTGTCCGTGGGAGGAATAGTGCTCCATCATTGGTGTCCGTTGTGGATGGAATAGTGCCCCAAGGGCTGGATAGAGGCAAGCAAAGGGCCATATCTGACCCCTGGGCTGCAGTTTGGCGACCACTGCACTAGATCATTGGGAGATGGGGCAGTTCCAGAGTGTTGTGGGGATTTCATGTTTTGGGAAAATGTTGTCACTGTTCTTTTGTGCTGCCATTTAGTAAAGCAGGTATTGATGGTTCTTTGGGGTTCACTTTTCTACAAATCTTATGCCAAGGTTAAGTAGTATTCCTCTTTGTACATTTAGCTGTTAGGTGGGAACACTTGCTAATATCTACATTTTCAGAATAAACTGGTGTATACCTGCATGAGATATGAGTAATGTTTATTTTTGTTCTCTCCTGAAGATTAAGTTGGGTCACAGAGCTGAGGCCAATGATGGTAAGTTTATAATTTTATTTTAGTATAGACCTAAACTTCCAATACCTCTCTTCAATACCCACCCATGTTATTTATGAATATCCACACCTCCTATATGGCAGTAATTTCTACATAGCTAGCTGTGGGTTGCAGCATTGTGTGCTTGTTTTGGGTCTGTAGCCAGACAGTCAGGCGTTTGAAAAAGTGGTTAGCTAATGATGGCTGTCTATATAGCAGTGGTCTCCAAACTGCGGCCTGTGGGCCAGATGCCGCCCTTTGCCAGCCTTTATCTGGCCTTGGGACACTATTCCTTCCAATGATATGAGGCACTATTCTTACCACTACTAACAGTGGGGAATATTAATTGCCACTGACACTAATGATGGGGCACTATTCCTCCCATTAGTATCAATGAGGGGACACTATTCTTTCCTTTAGTATCAATGATGGGTCACTATTCCTCCCACTAATACCAATGGTGGGACACTACTCCTCCCCCTACTGTCCATCAACCCTGAGTCCATATTTATTCTCACTGATGCTGGGCCCCGAGACATTTTCTACCCCCACTGGCCACAATCCAGCCCTCCTACCCCCACTGGCCACAATCCAGCCCTCCTACCCCCACTGGCCACAATCCAGCCCTCCTAAAGTCTGAAAGATGGTAAACTGGCCCTTTGTTTGAAAAGTGTGGAGACCTTTGCTATATAGCGTTCTCTCAACATAAATGTCCTAGAAGTTGAACATATGCAAAATACTTTTGTCTGGTCTTGTTGCCAAAAAAATGGGCACCAGGGGGAGGGGCCTGAACATTACGCTGTGAGCTGGTGAGGTGTAGGAGCTCCAGACGCTGGCTTTATGGAGGCTGACTAAACTGAGACCACTTAACACCCCATAACTGGACCGTACCAGATCCTGAGGGCCAGTGCTGTGGGTGTACCCGCGTGGTTTTGTTTTTTTTTTGTTTTTTTTTTTTCTTCTGCTTCTGACCCACAGAGTGTGTGTCCAGTCCTGCTCGGTCCCACTGGCCTGGGCAGAGAGACATGCCCATGGTGCCGGCGCTGTATCAGGCTCTCTGGTCGCGCTGGGGCTGTGGGGAGGTCGGTGGTGATGGAGAGCCCCCCCTGGGGAGAGGCGTAGTGAAGGGGCAGGTGCTGGGTCCCTGGAGCTACTGTCGGTGAAAATACCTGGGGAGTGCGGAGGAGTATGGAATGAGGAAACCCCTGGGAGGACTGATCTTGGAGGGACCCCAGGAGGTATCGCTGGCTTGATCCATACTTGAAAATGAACCCCTCAAATCCGAGATTTTAAATATCAACGTTTCAAAGGTAGAGATGCTGTCCCTGCAAGAAGACTTTCCATTTACATGGAGGGAGAGGGAATTGGGTTACCTGGGAATAAAGTTTAACTCCTCAAAGAATTTATATTAAGTCAACCACAGTATATCCCATTAATAAATGAAATTAAGGATGAGTTGAGAAGACTCTCAATGGGCTGGGTCTCATGGATGGGTTGTCTAAATATGGTTAAGATGGTGATAGTCCCAAAAATCCTGTGTAAGTTCCAAATGCCCCCAATATATCTACCAGGATCCTTTTTAGGATAATAAGAAAATTGATACTGAGGTTTATATGGGCTAATAAGAAACAAGAATTAAGTACAAAGTTTTATGTAACAACAAAGAGGAGGATTAAATCTGCTAAATATGAGGAAGCATTATATGTTGGTGATATTATCACGGGTGGTAGACTAGATATACAATGCACAAGAGAAAAGTTGGGTTGAAATGGAAGGTATTTTAAGTAACACACAATTGGAGAGGATTATTTGGATTCCACAAAAGCTTTGGGTTATAGATGAAAATGGTAGCGCATTGACACTTGAGGTGTTGAGAATATGGGATGGGTTGCACAAGTCAATGGGCTGGAAGTACAATTCACTTTTGATGCCTGTAGTGGATACAGAGTTTTTTCCCACCAGGGAAAGACAATATTTCCAGGAAATGGTTTAAAGATAGAAATGCTTGGTTAAGGGACATAATAGACAAGGGGAAGTTATGCACTTTTCAAGAGTTAGAGTAAAAAAGATTTATTCTTTACATTAGATGAATTGAGATATTACCAATTGGGACATTTTGTCTCAACGCTCCCCCAACCACTGAGGATGCTAGAGGACATATGCTTCCATTTGAAAAAATGTTGAGTTCTAAGAAGGTATATAAACAAACATGTAGCCTCTAGGATATATAAGACCCTTTATTGAATTGATGGGATCTGAAGCTCTGTTATTCTTTGAGAAATGGGAAAGAGAATTGGGTACAAAAATGAATGGGCTACAGAAGATTAAAATGTTTAAGATAATGCACGGGGTGATAAATATGAACACCCTTGAAATGAATTATAAATGTTTAACCAGATGGTATTTCACACAGTGTGGCACATAAACAAAGAGTAGAAATTTCACCACTATGTTGGAGGGGATGTGGGGTGAGTGGGGCAATGGCACATATATGGTGGGACTGTCCAAAAATGCAAGTGTTTTGGCAAAACCTAATTCAATATATACAGGAGATTTTTGGGATAACTATTCAGAAGAACCCGTGAGAGTGCCAATTTTATAGGTCAGATATGTCAGTGAAACAATATAAAAATAGTATATATCTAATTAGCACGGCAAAAGGTCTAATCCCAAAATTTTGGCAGATACAGGACCCTCCAACAATGAGGGCATGGATAAATAGGATCGAGTATATAAGATGGAGGAGCTATACCATATAGATAATGATAAAATATGTAGAAAGGATTGGAGTAGGTGGTATGATTTTAAGACATCTGAAAAATACCTCGAAGTGATGGGTGCTTTGGTAGTAGAGTTGGAGAATTTTAAACTGAATAACTGGACAGTTGAAAAGTAAAGAGAAAATAGGGTTTTGGTAAACTGGGAAGGAAAGAGATGGAAAGAATTATTTGGACAGGGATAATTTAATGGGGGGGGGGGGGAGGAAATGGGGGTAATGAAGTTACTTGGAATATATTTTTTTGATAAATGACATATCGTTGAACCGTGTATTGAAATAAAATTTAATAAAATATATAATTAAAAAAAACCCTTTTGTCTGGTTGTACAGACTTTGTATGGAGATTGTATATATGATTTTTACCGATGCATGTAAGACACGAAGCAAGTATCTAATTATGGGACAGTAATGAAGCGCAGTGTTCTGACCCTAGGGATGGTCTAATTGCTAGGGAATCTTCAAACCTTCACATTAGACACCTTTTAATTGTGTGCTCTAGTTAATTTTTGAAGAATTTTAGGATTGTCATGTAAATACACATGTAACCACTAGATGGTGTCTTATTGCTATGTGCTGATTGGGAACCAAATTGAAGCTTTGAAACTTTTTTTACCCATTTTGTTTTTTCTTTGTTGGTTATTTCAAGTTCCTGATACTGGCTAAGATTGATTATGTCGTTTTAGTCAAGTTTATATGGTCTTTGGAATTGCCATTTTGCTCATCTCTGGTGGCTCAGGATGGGAGTGGGCTCCAACATAGATATTAAAGGGGCACTGTTCATCTGAGTTCCCAATGTATTGTTACACTTTTATTGCTTGCATTAAATGCTACTACATTAAATGGTGCATCACAGAATAGCATTAATAAAAATTCATATTCTAGGACACAGGTGTCAAACTGGCGGCCCTCCAGCTGTTGTGGAACTGTAAGCCACAATTGAGGCGTTGCAAGGTTGACCATTATTAGCATGATTCCCAGAGATAGGCATCATGGGACTTGTAGTTCTGCAACAGCTGGATGACCATCAGTTTGACACCCCTGTTCTAGGAGATGTTTTAATATGGCCTCTTCTGCTATCGCATTGTTTTTGAGCCCAATAAAACTTTGATCAGGTATGGACAGAAATATAGGAATGGTGTGTGTCTTTTTTTTTTTTTTTTCTTGGTTTTGTTTTGCTTTTTGCCATGATGCTATTCTTTCTTCATATTGGAGTTCAGTTTAGGGCTGGTTGCGCGTTAATGCATGCTATAGAAAATGAACGTATTGAAATGGCTGACTGTTTTTGTAAAACGCAAACGTACCGAAGGGAGAGATGACTGTTATCAAGAAAGTCACTGACTGTAGGTGATTGTTTCTGTTATAGTAATTGACTGTTTTTGTAATACGGTCTTCTGACATAGCCAGACTGGCTGACTGCCACCTCTTCCTTTTTATGGGGGTTAGTAGGTTAGGTTTAGAGAAGTGTTAACCTAAATCTAACCCCACCATTAGTTTAAGGATTCACGTTGAAGTTAAAAGATTAATACCAAATGGATATTACTAAAAATGCCTTTTGTTCAGTTTAATCTTTTCAGTTGTTTCACGTCAAAATCCCATGTACAATCTGAGAGGGCCACCAATGTCGGCAAATGTACAGGAAGTATTGTACTGCACAGTGCTGTCAGTCTAGATGGGGGACATGCTTGCAGGACAGAATGCAGATTACATTTTCAATGCAAGGATACTTCTCCTTTGTTTGTCAATCAGCAGGACTGTTACATTGCTTTTGTTTCTTAGCTATTGAGGAGGAATCACCCATCTAACGGTGTTGTCTGGCAATGGTTTTGCAAATAGCAAAGATAGCTGAACAAGTTCCCGTGTGTGTGTTGTTGTTTTTTTTTTTTTTGTTTTTTTTTTTAATATAATTTATAATGTATTTAACTGTTTGGCTGGAATTTTTAATGTTGACATTCAGTTCTGGGTTCAGTTTAATCTCCAGATAATGGTAACTTTTGGGGAGTGATCAGTTTTTTACTTTTCAGCTTTCTTTCGGTTGTCCTTCAGTTGTGAAATGTATTTGCTCTGGATGTGCCCAAACTGCTGCATGAAAATTTTCAGGATCAAAAAAGTTATTAAATGCATTTAATATCTTAGATTGTAAGCTCTAACGAGCAGGGCCTTCTGGAAACATAAATGTATTTGAAAAACAATTATGTTTGTGAATGACTCTGACACTCTTATTCGCAACTATCATTTGACGTGTGTTTTTTTGAGGGGTTTTTTGTTTGCGTTGCATAAGATTCCCTCTTCACTTATTGCTTTCTGCTCTTTTTAGGAACAATATATTTTTGTTACTATTATGTATAGTGTCCCATTTACATGTGAGTAATGTGGTCATCTCTCCCCTGGGCTTGTCAGAATGCACTCCTACTCTGACTGTTTATTGGTTTTCTCTGAACCTTTATGTGGCTACTATGGGGAGGTCTGGGAATGTTCTGGTCAGTGACCTCAGTGTCTGTTAAACCAAAACACACATACAAACCTAGATTCCTTTTTTCTTTTACCAGTTACTGAAGATGTTTATCTGGTTGACAGCTGTATTTAACAACCATAAGTATTTTGATGGTTAAACAAATCACAGAGTACCCAAAATATAATGCCTGGGCATATTGAGAATTCTTTCCTCTTTTCTTGCAGCACATTTTGGCTTTTTTTTTTTTTTAAATAATATCCTTTTATTGCAGCAGAGTATATAAGGATAAAAAAAAAGGAATTGCTGGCAAATAAATTTAGTGACAAAAAAAACAGTGTGGGGGTCCCCCATCCTTACCATGCCCTTCGGGTCTGGTATGGATTTTGAGGGGAATCTTCACACCATCCCTTTATTTTTCTTTTGAAAAATGGCGTGGGGTCCCCCCCCAAAAAATCCATACCAGGCCCTTAAGCAACCCAGAAGGTCCTGAACCCTAACAGGCCATATGCCCTCAACATGGTAGGGGGGGTGGGGCAGGGATCTCGGGGAGCTTCCAGATTCCAATAAGCCCCCCGCCTGCAGACCCCCACAACCACAGGCCAGGGTTGTAGGGAAGAGGCCCTTGTTTCTATCAACACTCCATTTTTTTTTTTTTTTTTTTTTTAAATTTAGCTGTCAGCAGGGAACCCCACTGACAGCTGATGTCTCATAGGTTGTTATGGATGCGGCGGCCAGCCACTCCTTAACAAACCCTTGATAGTTACTGAGAGATACCAGTACATACTGCATGTCTGGACCACTACTTAATTACCTCATTCATTTAATTATTTCCTTTTGTGAATTGACTTTTTAAGGTCTTTTTCATGCAGTATTTACCAAGTGTTTCTGCTATTTTTGGCAAACGCCACACACTGCAACAGTGAATTGACATTTTCAGTATCTCACGTGATATGTGATCATGTGACCAACATAACGCATACGATATCCTTTAGTGAATTGTGCCCAATGTCCTAAAAATATTTGAGTGAAATAGACTTATGTCCAACACACACACACTCCAGGCAGTAGTTGGTCCTCAAAACGATGGGATGATTGGTGTGACATCAACAGAGTTGGAACTGTGTATGGAAAGCTTTGCTCCATGTGATTGCAGTGTATTCTAATAAATATAATGAGACAGAGTGAGTTCTAAGCCACACAGAGGGGGGTGTGTGTGTTTCTCTTCTTGGTCCTGATTATTATTATTATTCTTATACAGGATTTATATAGCGCCAACAGTTTGCTCAGCGCTTTACAATGTAAAGGGAGACAATACAGTTCAATACAAGAGGGATAGGAGGGCCCTGCTCCACAGAGCTTACAATCTAAGAGATGAGCTTTTGTTTGTGCAAGTAGGTTGTATTAAAACCTGTATTATAAAAAAACATGTAAGCAATCCTTACAGTTCAGTGTGTGTACCGTCACTGTTGCTACACAACTTTTGCTTTTTAAAAAATGTTTCAGACAAAGTAATGTTAACAATCTCCCAGCTATGCACTTTTCTTTTCTCTCTGGATGTTTTGATTCCTGCTTTTGCTTTCTGCTCAGACTGAGTGTTTTCTCCTTGTCGCTTTAATAATGACTCTCTATTTTTCATATGCAGGGATAAATCGAACAGCCTTGAGGGAAATCAAACTTCTCCAAGAATTAAGTCACGCTAATATTATAGGTGTAAGTAGTAATAATTCTTCTATAGAGCCTTTTATATTTTATTTAGTATTGTGCTGAGAGAAATAGGGGGCACACCATTGTTATGGTTTTCCTAAAGATGCTAATTGCCTGGTTGTCATGTGGATCCAAAGGCTTCAGTAGTTTCTAATATTCATTCCAACAGCTAGTATCCAGATCAGGCGTACTTACTATACTGTTTTATTGTCACAGAAGCAGTTCTAAAGTCTCCCCCCTCATCGTCACAAAGTCTCATCTAACCATTATATTCACATATTAATTTCTTTGAAGATTGCAGTGATGAGGATCTAAACCCAAGGACAGTAGTATAAGGAAAATGCTTATACTTGCCTATTCAGAGTGCGCTCCAGTCCAGCCACATGATTTGGCTCTTAGCTGCAGCTTTAGGGGAGAGTAGGGACAGCCAACAACAGATGCTCCATAGTAAGTCTGTGGATGATGTCACCACCCAGGCATTTCAGCAGTTGTCTGCAATCTCTTCTCCCCCCTGAAGCCGGCTGGTGGGGAGATCATGTGACCAGACTGGAGCATCCTCAGAATAGGCAAGTATAAGCATCCTCCTTTCACACAGTAGTTAGAATAGGATTTAGGAGAGTGGGAGCAGGTTTAGGCATAGTTAACAATGGCATTCTACTTGATTAAGGATTGGTAAGCTGAAATATAATATTTATGTTCTTTTGGTTTAGATACTCTTTAAAATTGGCTGCAGTCACCATAAAACCTGAGCATGTAGAAAATGTATCTTTACTTTAGGGAATTAAATGAGCAGTATTTTTTTTTTCTTTGCAGCTTTTGGATGCTTTTGGTCACAAATCCAACATAAGTCTGGTATTTGATTTCATGGAAACAGATTTAGAGGTAAGGTTTCAGGAAACATTTTAATAGCAGCTCCACACAAGCAAAGACGTGAAACTCCTTTTATGTCCATTTCTGAACTTAAATAGGAATTAAACACATTGATATAACGGTTTCCCAAATAATTTACATTCAAGGCATGTTGTAGATTACTGTCACAGTTGCTTTTGCTTTCAACCGAACAGTCAAGCCAATAAATGGCTGGTGTCATAATCGATCACACGTGCAGTACCATGGCAACTGCAGATCAAACTGAGAATAAGATGGCAGCTTCCTTGGCTGTAAAGGATAGGAGGGTTGAGTTTTGCATTAAGTTCAGGGCATCATTCAAATGGGTGCTGAGGCCTTTACACCATGTCAAGTAGGTGCTGCATGCAGGCAGCCTATTCAATGTATGTCTATGAGGACACATCTATACTTGCTAAATATTTTGTTTATGAATGTAAACTGTCTTTTCAGGCTATAATAAGGGATACCAGTCTAGTCTTGACTCCAGCGCACATAAAGTCTTATATGTTGATGACTCTTCAGGGCTTGGAGTATTTGCATCATCTCTGGATCCTGCATAGGGTGAGATAATACACATGCGTAGTTATTCAAGCACACTTGCCTTACTAAATAAACTTAGATCTCAGACTTAAAGGCATTGTATACTTTCAAGTGTTTTTTTTCACTAGGTGTTAGTGTTTTCTATTCCCTGTGGTGTTTGTTTGCCTTACCTTTTTATAAGGATGGGCTCACATGTTATGACTGCAATTTAGAGTGTCATGGCTAATCGATTCCCCTATGTCCATGTATTCATTAATCTAGTTGATTTCTCTTCGCTAAAGGGACAGGCATCTTTTGTTCTGCATAATAATCGATGCTTTACCATTTCCTCTGCTGCATGTGAGAGTTCTAATGTGATGAAAGACTGCATGATGAACTCTGTCAATTGTTGTGTCTGCTTGCGGCACAGTGGCTTAGTGGTTAGCACATCTGCCTTGCAGTAAATGGGTCATGGGTTCGATTCCTGACCATGGTGCCTCCTGCATGGAGTTTGCATGTTCTCCCTGTGCTTGCGTGGGTTTCCTCCGGGTGCTCCGGTTTCCTCCCACACTCCAAAGTGTGTGTGTGTGTGTGTGTGTGTGTGTGTGTGTGTGTGTGTGTGTGTGTGTGTGTGTGTGTGTGTGTGTGTGTGTGTGTGTGTGTAGTGCTGCGTAAATTGACAGCGCTATATAAGTACCTGAAATAAATAAATATCTAGTTACTATTAAGCTCACCTGAGGAGCACTAGACTCTTGTGTTATATGTAGTTTATGGCAATGCCCCATGTTTGAGCACAAACAAACTTCTGACACTGGAATTTGACTCTACTATAGGCTTTGCATTCAGCACAACAAATTACTCCATGAAACTACATGCATAATTCATATTTTATGCCAGTGATGAATACAAGGTATGGTAGGTTTATAATGACTTTTAAACTTTTGGAAAAAAAAGTGAAAATCTCTGCAGCTTTATTAGTGCTGCTTCCTCCCTGTAGTACCAGGAACCACTGCCTTGGTTTATTGCCGTAGATTATAGAGCGTGGGATTCCTGTACTAGTGAGCAAGAGATAAGCACTCTGTCTCCTGGCTGGGCTACTTGTAAGGGTTAGGGGGCATCTGTTTTTAATTCGTAGCTTGGTGTTAGGCTTTGCAGGAGTAAATGTCCAGAAGTCTTCTTAGAGGTTCTTGTCAGCCAGGATTCATTCCTACTTGGGGATACACTGGTGAGCATGACTGCCTGAAGGATTAGATTATGTATGCACATCAGCCACCCTCTAGTATGTGGCCTGCTTATTACTCCCTCAGACCTAGCTGCTCTACAGTAGGCCTGGTCTTTGGTGATTGGCTGCTGCAGCAGCAGATGGAAGTATTTTTTTGATAGTAATGTCAATTCTGTGTGTGTGTGTGTGTGTGTGTGTGTGTGTGTGTGTGTGTGTGTGTGTGTGTGTGTGCGCGCGCGTTTTTAAGTATTTAACTTTTGATTACTAATGTAAATATAAAGAATAAAGATCTAATATTTTTAATAGACTTTAGCTGGCCATAGATGAGTGTTTTAGTGAGTGATTCTTTTATCCACACAGACAAGAAACCACCTGCTGGGGCATTGAATTGTGACAGAACCAGATCCTGCTGTCAGAATAACACTGATCAATACCTCCAGCCACTATTTGACAAGTTTTTGTTCAAATTGTCCATTCATCAGAAGTCAATCTAATGATTTGTCTTCTGTCAAGCTGGGATGGCATCACATATTTGATTGATCCCTACTGAACTAACTGAATTTCAATCCATCTGTGTCCAGGATTTTACTTAAATTTCCCTTCCAAAACAAAAATCGACATAAATCAAAATTAGAAGTACTTAACAAATCCCCAGCTTCTGCACTTAATAGCAACAGACCATCTTGGAATATAAATTGGAATTAAAAATTATAAATGCATGGCTCTCATACAACAAAAACAAACAATTCCCATCACCAAAAATGTGCCATTTGGTGTGTGCATATACCTATCTTGTATCAATTTAACAATTTTAAGAATATATCACAATGCATAAATGTGAAACTCCTGATGTAAAAAAAAAAAAAATACGCTGTTAATTTTGCCTGGTGTACATTTTAGTTACAAAAATTACATAAATAAGGCAATCATTCTATGTCTCGATTTAAGTCTTTTCAGATCTGATTTATATTCTTGAGCGTCATCTCTTAGGTGGTGTGAATTTTTTTTTTTGTATATTTGTACAAGAGAGCTGTTTTCTTATTTTTAAGATGTGATCATTTTTGTGAATACAATTTGTGTTGCAGGATTTAAAGCCCAACAACTTGTTGCTGGATGAGAATGGAGTCCTTAAACTGGCTGATTTTGGTTTGGCCAAGTCATTTGGAAGTCCAAACAGAGTTTACACCCATCAAGTGGTAACAAGGTATATAGTCTATTCAATTTTAGTTAAAAAAAAATTGATAATGGAGTAACTACTGTTCCTATAATAAAAAACACTGTAGGTTTGATTATATTTTTGTCTGTCGTGCAATATGCAGCACTTTCAGATGAAATGTCTCAATGCAACATACCTGAATGCACTTAACTTTTTTTTTTTTCTCCCTAAAGGCTACCTGACCTTCATTCTAAATAATAGTGCTGCCGAACCTCAGACACAATGATGTACCTCCCCCGATTTGAGATTGCTTGCACTTTAGCATGAAAGGCTCAGCTTCTTTGCCTGATTCTCAGACTGAATTCACACATAGAGCAGTGACTGTCATTTTACTGAATTTCACTGCTGTACAGTGAATGAAATGTGCTTTTGTACACCTCAAATAAAGTTCTGTTAAAAAAAGGGGGGATCTGTGTGATTTGCACACCTCACTGTCCCCTACCACAGTTTGAATGGACAGCTGCCAGAGAGAAAACTGCTGCAATTTGCCTGTTCAGCAGCTGTTCATTGTGGGTGAATTAACCCTTCAGTCTTATCTGCCGCTTGCACAAGGCCCCAGCCATCCATCTGGAATGCATGAGTGAAGCTGCGGCTGTAAGTCCATTCATTCTGTTCCCATTCATAATTACTTGATTTCTCTTCATGCCTTGTAAGGGGAAGGGGAGGGATCAGCACTGTAAACAGTAATATGTGATCGCTGTGAGAAACAATCTCAGCGATCACTTGGTACCTCGCCCCTTAGATTGGCTTTGTACAGTTTCTCTGTGTACCGAGCTGTCTAATGGCAGCTCAGTCGAAACATATACTGGGCAGATAAACCACCTGGCGGTTATTCATCTAGTGCAGTTCATAAACAGCACTGGATAAAGACAGGGTTGCTGATACACCATTTGATAGACCTACAAAAGAGGTTAATGAACACTTTAAACATTTGTTGATTTCCCACATAAACTGCTGTGTAATTGGGAGAGGGAAAACATAAACCATGTTATTGGTATTATGTAACATTTACCACATATGTTATTGAAACCTTCTTGTATTATCATAATAGGTGGTATCGGTCTCCAGAGTTGCTATTTGGTGCTAGAATGTATGGTGTTGGTGTTGACATGTGGGCAGTCGGATGTATTTTGGCAGAATTGCTTCTAAGGGTATGTAGTCTATATTATGTCTGTAAAATGACATACTGATGAAAGTAACTGTTAAACTTGTAAATAAAATGTAAATATGCGCTTAGGGTAGAGTATGCACTGGTGGATAATGCATGTCCTCATTTTCTATTAGGTGCCTTTTCTGCCTGGGGATTCTGATTTGGATCAGCTCACAAGAATATTTGAGACATTGGGTACTCCAACAGAAGATCAATGGCCTGTGAGTATCCATCATATTTGTTTTCCTTATGAGCACTGTGTTGTGTAACTGCTTCTTGTTGGCAAAGATGTTCCTATGTCAGAATATCTTACTGATGTGATTGCTGCACAGGCCTTGTAACTTTGTCCATACACAAATTGTGCAGGGGTATACACCCTCATGGACTTTTCCAGAATTTGTTTTGTTATAGCCTGACATTTAAATTAATCATGGAACCTGGAAGGTGTAAAATATTTTATTATGCAGCCAGCAAATGCCTGCTCTTTGTTTAGGGGGTGTGGGTGTGTGTGGGTGTGTGTGGGTGTGTGGGTGTGTGTGGGTGTGTGTGTGTGTGTGTTATTTTGCCAAAAGTATTTTGGAACACCTGAATCCAATGATTTGGAGGGGTGTCTTATCACCTTCCATGTATAAAATCAAGCCCCTAGGCATGCAAACTGCTTCTAAAAACCTTTTGAAAGAATGGGTCCCTCCTCAGGAGCTTCGTAAATTCAAGCGTGGTACCGTGATAGGGTGCCACCTGTGCAATAAGTCCATCCGTGAAATTTCCTTGCTACTAAATATTCCACGGTCAACTGTTCGTGGTATTATAACAAAGTGGATGCAACTAGGAACAACAGCAACTCAGCCACGAAGTGGTAGGCCACGTAAAATGATAGAGCGGGGTCAGCACATGCTGAAACGCACAGTATGCAGAAGTTGACACCTGTCTGCAGAGTCAATATCTAAAGACCTCTAAGCTTCATGTGGCCTTCAGATTAGCACAACAACAGTGCGTAGAGAGTTTCATGGTATGGGTTTCCATAGTCCTGAGCAGCTGCTTCCAAGCCTTCTATCACCAAGTACAATGCAAAACGTTGTATGCAGTGGTGTAAAGCACACCGCCACTGGACTCTAGAGCAGTGGAGACGTGTTCTCTGGAGTGAGAAATCTTGCTTCTCTGTCTGGCAATCCGATAGGACGTGTCTGGGTTTGGTGGTTGCCAGGAGAACAGTACTTGCCTGACTGCATTGTGCCAAGTGTAAGGTTTGGTGGAGGGGGGATTATGGTGTGGGGTTGTTTTTCAGCGGTTGGGCTTGGCCCCTTAGTTCCACTGAAGGGAACTCTTAATGTGTTAGCATACCAAGACATTTTAGACCATTTCATTCTCCCAACTTTGTGGGAACAGTTTGGGGATGGCCCCTTTCTGTTCCAACATATCTGCGCACCAGTGCACAAAGCAAGGTCCATAAAGACATGGATGAGCGAGTTTGGGGTGGAGGAACTTGACTGGCCTGCACAGAGTCCTGACCTCAACCTGATAGAACACCTTTGGTATGAATTAGAGCAGAGACTGCAAGCCAGGCCTTCTCTTATGACATCAATGCCTGACCTCACAAATGTGCTTCTGGAAGATGGTCAAACTTTTCCATAGACACACTCCTAAACCTCGTGGACAGCCTGCCCAGAAGCTGTTATAGCTGCAAAGTGTGAGCCAACTCAATATTGAACCCTACGGACTAAGACTGAGATGCCATTGAAATTCATGTGCGTGTAAAGACAGGCATCCCAATACGTCTGGGGTATGTATGTATCTGTGTGCGCGTATATCTATTCTCTATTTATTTATTTTATATAGCACAGATTTTTATCAGTTTACACAGTCCTTGCCAATGTAAAACCTCCCCACGCCATGCTTATAACCCTGTTTATTCATATGTTTTTCATCCAACAACTGGCTTTTTCTGTATGTAGCATTGTATTGTTAACCATTTGCATTGTACAATATGCAGAGAACGGAGGCATGCATTGCTAAGTAACTTTTTTTTTTTTTTTTTGTGTGTGTTTTTGGTCTCAAATTGCTTTTTGTGAAAAATTTAACATAAGGCGTGTGTTTCTTATGCAGGGCATGTCTAACCTACCAGACTATGTTACCTTTAAAAGCTTTCCAGGAACACAGCTTGATCAGATATTCACTGCTGCAGGGGATGACCTGCTTGAACTTTTACAAGGTTTATTCACGTTTAACCCCTGTGCTCGGTACACAGCCTCACAGGTACGTCCTGAACATTGACTGAAATGTTCTTCAATATTTGACCTTCGTGCTTCCTTATTTTTATTTGATTCTTAAAGTGGTTGTAAAGGCTCAAGGATTTTTACCTTCATGCATTTTATGCATGAAGGTAAAAAACCTGTGTGCAGCAGCCCCCCCCCCCCCCCCCCCCCAACACTTACCTGTGCCCCATTACGTTCCAGTGATGTGCACGATAGCCTCGGCTCTCTGGGGACTCTCCTTCCTTGTTGGCGGAGAAAGCAGCCAAAGTCATTGGCTCCTGCTGCTGTCAATCACAGCTAGTGAGCCAAATAGGAGAGGGGGGGGGGGCAGGGCCAAGCCGCGGCTGTGTGTGAATGGACACGCAGAGCAGTGGCTTGGAAACCAGCTTGCTTGGGTGCCCCCATAGCAAGGTTCTTGCTCTGGGGGCACTAGGCAGGAGGGAGAGGTCAGGAGCACCAGCAGGGGACCCGAGAAGAGGAGGATCAGGGCTGCTCTGTGCAGAACCACTGCACAGAGCAGATACGTATGACATGGTTTTTTTGTTTTTTTTGGGGGGTGTTCCTATTGCCTTTAATATCAATTAAATATGTAGGACTTTGTAATCAAATCAACCATGGTTTCATCCTATAGAAATTGATGCTTATATTTCAAAAGTTGTCTTTGCAGGACAAGTTACTCCTCTCCTCTCATCTGCATAGCCTGATCTATCTTTTAAAGACATTATTTTATGCAATGTAGACAGATGGACAGTGTATAAAGGGCTTTGCTCTGCAGTAACAGCTGTCGCCAAACTACCTGGTATTGGAGCCTAGACTGAGGGCAGTAATGTTACCCACTCTGTCACATAACAGTGTGACAACTGCTGGGCCTGAGCAATGCATCAAAAGGAGGTCACATCCTCGCCCATACCTTTTTTGCATGAGCTGAGATAGCAGAAGGTATGGTATAGGGGTCAGTAATGGGTGTCAGGGAGGGACTCTGCCAAAACAAACAGTAGACTCAGTATTTATTCACAAATCTTGGCTTTTAATATAAAAATGGCCCTGCCTGTCCTGTGTGTGGTGTTTTTTTTTGTTTTGTTTTTTTGTTTGTTTGTTTGTTTTTGTTTTTTCCCTTACATCCTTATTTTAAATTGCCCAGATATGCAACAGGATGAAAGTGTGTATGACGTGTAGCCAAATAGTGAAATGTTCCTTCTGAGAGGATAAATCTATCTAGTGGGGGGCACAGGCAGCAATAAAAACTAGAAAGGAGTTCTACTCCTCCCTTCTCCTATCGAAAACTAAAAAGGGTTTTTGACAACTTCATTTATCATCTCTGTCAGTTTTTCTACTGTGGGGAAGTTGATGTAATAAATACTTTGCTCTTTTGTGAAAGTGGTATCCTTTTGGTTTTTCTATGGTTAAACTTGTGAAGCAATAACAGAATATCTGTGGTAAATATAATTTTGGAAGGCAACAATGTCACTTCTCTTCTAGACAGAAAGGCAAACCACTTACTTTTCATACATAGTCTTTAACCACTGGCCTTCCAGAAGATTTAACTCCCTTCCTAATCAGGCAATTTTTGCGATACGGCGCTTCTTTACTTTAACTGACAAGCGGTCATGCAACGCTGCACCAAAATGAAAATTGTCGTTTTTTTTTTTTTTTTTTTTTTTTTTTTTTCCTTTACCACAAATAGGTTTCTTTTGGTGGTATTTGGTCACCTGTGGGTTTTTTTTTTTTTTTTTGTTTTTTTTTTTTTTGGGGGGGGGGGGTTTTTTGCGCTATAAACAACAAACGATTTTGAACAAAAAAAACAGACTTTTTTGCTATTATTAAACATGTCTAGTAAAAAAATTTGAAAGATCAAAACATTTTGTCATACATTTAGGCCAAAATGTATTCTGCTACATGTCTTCGTTAAAAAAAAAAAAAAAAAAAACCCAATATGTGTAAAGTAATTGGTTTACGTGAAAGTTATAGCGTTTACACATGGTAGTGTGTGTGTGTGTGTGTGTGTGTGTGTGTGTGTGTGTGTGTATATATGTATGTTTGTTTGTTTATTTATATATATATATTACTGGAATTTATTTTTTTACTAATAATGGTGCAGATTGGCGGCTTGTAGCGGTACTGTGGCGGGCATCTGACACTGGGGGGAACTGACTTGATGTCACTGACATCCCAAGTGACACCAATACACTGATTAGTGTTAACAAAAAGCACGGACTCTGTACTAATGGCACTGGGCAGGAAGGGGTTAATGTGGGGCAATCAAAGGGTTACCAATGTGCTGTTTTGCTATGTGGGCTGTGTGTGTGCTGGCGGCGCAGACCCCCTGATCGGAACTGCAAAATTGTGTGTGTGTGTGTGTGTGTGTGAGATTTTTGTGCACCCATGCCTCCCTGTAGCAGTATTTCTGCTATAGGGCAGCGCAGAAGCGGTTAATACCACGTGTAAGAGTCTTCAATTGTTTCATATAATAAGCTACCCAGATCTAAAACTTTTATTATTTTGGATAAAGACCATAAGAGTACAGTATAATGTCCCCAACATATGGCATACAGTTGTTTGACCGTAGTGGTATAATGTATACATCTGGCATATAAATCACACCTGAAGAACCCCTGTTGACATGTTTTGCAAGATTCCACTTTGTAAGGACCATGTTTTCTGATGTAAATATTAGGTTATACAGTGCTTTCAATTCATCTAGGGAAAGAGATGTATCATTAAGGCTTTGTTCACGTGCAGCAGTAAAATCAGGTGGTTGCGCCATCTGAATAATAACATACAGCCGCTTAGAGCTGTACAGATGCCATGGCTGTATCAAAACTTAAAAACCGCATGTTGCAATCAGTGGGCAGTGCCGCTGCTGAACCCGACTAATGCAGTTCTGTGGTGCCGCACCCCAATCGCATGCAATTTCTGCGCAGCACTACGGCAATGATATGGGTTGAATCAGGAAATAGGGAGACAACATATTACCTCCTCACTGCCTGTCAAATACCTCTGATCGAGTATATGAGTGTGGATAGCTTTTCAAAGGAGCAGCAGTCCCTGCAGCACATGTGAGCTAGTCCTGTAAAGCAATTTTGCTCTCAAAATTGTATCAAATCTTCTTAAGTATTGTATATCTTTCCCTAGATAGAATTTAAGATCATTGTTTATTGTCATTAATATTTGCATGTGAAAACCCTGTCCTGAGAAGTGGAATGCTGCAATATGTGTTCACAGGAGTTCAAGTGTGATTTATAGCTCTGATGTATATATTATACCATTAAGGTCAAACAACTGTGTGCCATATGTTGTGGACATTGTACTCTTGATTCTATGAGTAGACCATTGTGGTCTTTGTATGTGGAATACCGCAAATATATTTTGTCTGGAGCATTTAGACATATATAAAGATGAAGTGCAAAACCACTTTTTTCACGTGGCAGATTTCTTGGCTTCTTTAACCTATATGCATGTATTTTTCTGCAGGCACTAAGGAAAAAATATTTTAGTAATAGACCAGCACCAACACCTGGACATTCGCTGCCAAGACCAAACTGCTCAGTAGAGGCATTAAAAGAGCAACAAAATCTTACTCTAGGCATTAAGAGAAAACGAGTGGAAGGTGCAGAACAAAGTAAGTATTTGTGCCCATTTTATTATATTATACAGGATTTATATAGCGCCAACAGTTTGCTCAGCACTTTACAATATAAAGGTGACAATACAGCAACAATACAGTTCAATACAAGAGGGTTAGGAGGGCCCTGCTCCTTGGAGCTTACAATCCTAAGAGGGAGAGGCTTTTGGTCCAAAAGTTAATAACTGTGGGCCCATTTCAAGTCTTCCAAACTTTGTATAATCACAGAAAAACACTTCCAACCTTTGCCATGTTTAATAACCACTTCAGCTCTTCCATTCATTATTTGGAGGACAATCTTTGTGGTACACGTGTACACCCTCCCTTAGGCTGCACTCACACTTGAGTGTTTTTGTAGCTTGAACTCCAAAAACGATCAAACCTAAAAAAAAAAATCCGTTCTCTATGGTGCCTGTTCGGGCGATCAGGTGTGAACAGGTACCATAGAGAACAATTAATATATATAATTTTTTTTTTTTTTTAAGTTGGAGTGTTTTGTAGCTTGAAGCTCCAAAAGGGCTCAAAGTGTGAATGCAGCCTAATACTGCTGTGTCTATCAGCTGTACTTGCTAATGTTGTTGTTTTTGTCTTGGCATTTTCACTCCCCTGTTCTTTTTCTTCTTTATCCTGCTTTCCTATGCATGTTCATTGCCACCCTGTTGAACCCAGCCCAAAGCCAGGCATACCCTATCCTATTTTTACACTTCTTTTTTTTTTTTTATAATTGACTGCTTGGTTGTGTTTGACATTCACTCTAAATACACTGCTCAGAGAAATTAAAGGAACACTTTTTAATCAGAGTATAGCATCAAGTCAATTAAACTCCTGGGATATTGATCTGGCCAGTTAAGTAGCACAGGGGGTTGTTAATCAATTTCAGCTGCTTTCGATGTTAATGAAATTAACAGGTGCACTAGATGGGCAATATCACGTACCTGGTGATGGAGGCCAATGGAGAGAGGGCTTCCCTTGCGGCTAAGTTCCTGACTCCCCTGAGAGTGGGACAGCGGGAGTCAGGCCCAAAGTTGCACAGGTCGGCTGTAGGAGTGCTGGTTGGTGGTCCACTCAGGAGCACAGCTGGTGCACGGGGATAGGTCTGCAGACTGGAGGCGCCTGTGCATGGTATGCAAGCCTTCCGGGATTTGGATGTTGCTGGTTAGTCAGTTCGAGCCAAGGTCAGGTACCGGGTGGGAAACAGAACAGACGTAGTCAGGTGGGATAGCTGAGGCCAAACAATCAGAAACAAACTTTGAGGGTGGCCTGAGGGCCTGACTTCTTCTAGTGGGCCCTGTGCTTACTGCCCGGCACCATAGAGAAGCCGTGGAGAATGTTATGCCGCCTGTAACATCATTCAGCATGACTATTTTGGTGGTAGATCAGTGATGGTCTGGGGAGGCATATCCATGGAGGGATGCAGACCTCTACAGGCTACACAATGGCACCCTTGACTGCCATTAGGTATCAGAATGAAATCCTTGGACCCATTGTCAGACGCTACGCTGGTGTAGTGGGTCCTGGGTTTCTCCTGGTGCATGACAATGCAGAGCCTCATGTGGAGAGAGTATGCAGGCAATTCCTGGTGGGTAGAGGAATTTATACCATTTTAAATGGCCCCCACACTCGCCTGACCTAAATCCAGTAGAAGAACTCTGGGATATCTTGTTTCGGTTCATCTGACACCGCCAGGTTGCACTTCAGACTGTCCACGAGCTCAGTGATACCCTGGTCCAGTTCTGGGAGGAAATAGCCCAGGACATCATCCGTCGTCTTTTAAGGAGCATCCCCCAACATTCAGGCATGCATACAAGCACATGGGGGCCATACAAACTACTGAGTACCATTTTGAGTTGCTGCAATGAAATTTCAGCAAAATGGACTAGCCTGCTGGATTAATTTTTCACTTTGATTTTCGGGGTGTCTTTGAATTCAGTCCTTAGTAACATAAGGATGCCCCAACATTTGATGGAAATGAAAATTATCAACCTACTAACACATTACCCAGTCCATATCCGTATAGATATCCAGTATGATATTTTCCCCATAGATATCCAGTATGATATTTTTCCCCATTTTGAGATTTGATGCGTTTTTCAAAGTGTTCCTTTAATTTTTTTGAGCAGTGTACACAAATTCTGTGTCAGGGAAATCCAGCAACAAATCGAGGCAATTCTCTTCTATATGGTCACCATAATGGACACTTATTCATTTTTTACCTCCGTGTAACCTAAGACTGTGACTCCTACAGGTGGCCATGCATTTGGCAAGTTTCAGGCAATTTTTTTTTTTTTTTTTTTAACCACTGGAAATTATAGGTTAGGATTTGCTGACGTAAACTATGCAATCTGCTAGCCATGAGTTTAATCTACCTCCAATATTTGGTCCGTTTAAGCTCAAACTGGGTGCTAAATTGACTGCTCCTGTACAGTTTAATAAAAATGGAAATGAAAAGGCAAATTCTATTTTTGTTCGGTTTGCTTATCTGCCTCATTTGGTCAGGACTAGCTCCATCCCATCTCATAGCTGTCTATTGAATCTATTCATTTATGTTTCTTAGCTGTTTTGCAATTTTAAAATTAAAAAAAAAAAAACTGAATCAAAAGTTTAATCATCCTTTCAAATTGCCATGTACATGACCAACTTAACCTCTTCACGCAGGTCACACACAAATGTGCGACCTCCTGGCGTCTGGGCCTAGACTCCGAGCGGCCGCATATTTGTGTGCAATTAAGAAAAACATATGTGCTGAGAGCGCGCGCCCTGCGTGCTCCCAGCACACTTGTCCGGTACTCACGGAAAGGTCCTGATCTTCTCTTTCGATCGGGACCTTTCCCGATCATGTGACGGCGAATCATGGCGGTCATATGACCCTAAAACCACGCCTCCCAGCTTCTGAAACCCTTAAAGGGCCGGGAGGCGCCGGCACCAAGGGGTTATAATAATACTAAAGGTTCCTATTTAAAATAAACATGTTATACCTGTTTGCTCTTTGTAATTGATTTGCAGAGATCAGCCCCAATCCTCCTCCTCTCAGGTCCTCCACCAGCACTCCTGCCCCCCCCCCCCCCGTTCAGTGCCCCCATGGCAAGCTGCTCACTTTGGAGGCACTCATGTGGCACCCTCCCGAGCCGCCTCTGTGCACTTCTTCCTCACTGGCTGTGATTGACAGAAGTTACATAGCTAGTCTGGCTGAAAAAAAGACAGAAGTCCATCCAGTTCAACCATAGAAAAAAAAAAGTTATAATCCTATACCCACAGTTGATCCAGAGGAAGGCAAAAAAAAAACAAACCCCAGCAAAGCATGATCCAATTTGCTCCTGCAGGGAAAAAAATTCCTTCCTGATCCCCCGAGAGGCAATCGGATATTCCCTGGATCAACTTTACCTATAAATGTTAGTATCCAGTTATATTCTGTGTATCTAAGAAATAATCCAGGACTTTTTTTAAAGCAATCCACTGAGCTGGCCAGAACCAACGCTTGAGGGAGTCTATTCCACATTTTCACAGCTCTCACTGTGAAGAAACCTTTCCGTGTTTTGGAGATTAAATTTCTTTTCCTCCAGATGTAAAGAGTGCCCTCTTGTCCTCTGTGATGACCTCAGGGTGAATAGCTCTACACTGAGCTCACTATATGAAGTACTGATGTATTTATACATGTTGATCGTATCCCCCCTTAATCTCCTCTTCTCAGGAGAGAATAAATTCAGTTCCTCTAATCTTTCCTCATAGCTGATCTCCTCCATGTCTCTTATCAGTTTGGTTGCTCTTTTCTGTACTTTCTCCAGTTCCCCAATGTTCCTTTTGTGAATTGGTGACCAAAACTGAACTGCATATTCCAGATGAGGTCTTACTAATGATTTGTACAAGGGTAATATGATATCGCTCTCTCTGGAGTCTATACCTCTTTTAATACAAGAGAGGATTTTGCTCGCTTTAGAAGCCGCAGCTTGGCATTGCATGCCATTATTAAGCTTGTGATCTACCAGAACCCCCAGATCCTTCTCCACCATTGATTCCCCCAGTTGTACCCCCCCCCCCAGTATGTATGATGCATGCATATTCTTAGCCCCCAAGTGCATAACCTTACATTTATCAACATTAAACCTCATTTGACACATAGTTGCCCAATTAAACAGTGCATTGAGGTCGGCTTGTAAGTTGAAGACATCCTGTAAGGACGTTATTCCACTGCACAGCTTGGTGTCATCTGCAAAGACTGAAATGGGATTTTTAATTTCAAACCCTATATCGTTTATAAATATATTTAAAAAGTAAGGGTTCCAACACTGAACCTTGGGGTACACCACTGACCACCCTAGACCATGCAGAGTATGAATCATTAACCACTACTCTCTGAATACGATCTTTTAGCCAGTTTTCTATCCATTTACATACTGATTTTTCCAAGCCCGTAGACTTTACCTTACACATTAGCCGTGTGTGGGGAACTGTGTCAAACGCTTTTGCAAAATCCAAGTATACCGCGTCCACCGCCACCCCTCTGTCCAAGGTTTTGCTCACCTCCTCATAAAAAGAAATCGGATTTGTTTGACAACTTCTGTCTTTCATGAATCCATGCTGTCTGTTGCTTAAAATGGTTTTTCTCCAGCAAGAACTCATGTATGTGGTCTTTTATTAAACTCTCCAGTATCTTCCCAACTATAGAAGTTTAACAGGTCTGTAATTACTTGGTAGAGATTTTGACCCCTTTTTAAATATTGGCACCACATTGGCCTTACACCAATCCAGTGGTACTATGCCAGTCAGGGTGGATAAAAATCAATGATTTTTAAAAAAAAAAAAAAATCGTTTTTTTTTTCTATTTTAAATCGGATTTTTTTAAATAAAATGCTTTTTGAGGAAAATAAATTACCATCCAAAGGTTATTCCATCATGAAATAAAGATTAGTTTTAATTATGTAGAATAAGGCTGTATATGTTTAATTGTTTTGGTAAATAAATTCCATGAATCCATTCACAATGTCATGCTCTTCCAGAGGTTTTTGTAAGATTATTGGGCAGTTTCTCTGCCTACAAGATATTATCACAGATGCTCGGTTTACTTTTGCAGTTCTCAAAACTGAATTTGACTCAGCGGAGATCACATGCCTCTTCTTCACAGCAAAAATGTTATAACATGAACAGAGTTAAGAAAAAGACCTTAATCCTAACTTCTACAAACCTATGAATACAGAATCAACTCCTTCAGTGCTAAGTTTCAAGAAGTTCAGTGAATAGGATAGAAACAATATTTTTCTGATTGTTTGTTTGGAGTGGAATAGATCTGCACAAGAAGAAAGTGAAACTAAGGAAGGGGCTGACAGTCTAAGTTTCTTAAAATATATATATTTTGTTTAGCCAAATTAGTTAACAAACATGGATGTTTGTTTAAGCAAATAACATATGCTGGAATGTTATTGTTTCAGATGAATAAATCTATTTAAATTGTTATTATTAAGGTAATGATTATTTTTCTCCTTCCTAAGTACAACAGAAAAGTTGTCCTAATATGATTAACCTATTAACTGGGGATAAAAAAAACTAATATGAAAAGCTGTTCTAAAAATCTTCATCTACTTGCATATTAAAGTTATACCAGCAAGAATTAGTCTTTATGTAGAAAACTATGATTTAAATCAAGCTTTACTGACTAGCGATTTAAATGGTGATTTAAATCGGTTTGATTTAAATCAAATCCACCCTGATGCCAGTCACTAAAGAGTCCCTAAAAATTAGAAACAATGGCTTTGCAATGACAAAGTTCAATTCTTTAAGGACCCGTGGGTGTATGCCATCTGGTCCAGGTGCTTTATTCACCTTTATTGTCTAAATATGTTTGAATCATATCAATTGTGAGCCAATGTGGATCATCTGGAGCTGTGTCAATACCATGCCCATTATGGACAAGAGCTCCCGCATGCTCCTTTGTATACACAGAGCTGAAGAAGGTATTAAATAAATTTTGCCTTCTCTTTGTCCCCAGTATTTTGTAAAGGGCCTACATGACCGGACCTTTTTACTATTAATATATTTGAAGAATTTTTGGGGTTGGTCCTGCTATCTTTTGCAATCTGTCGTTTGTTTTCAATTTTTGCAGCCTTTATTACCTTTTTGCATGTTCTGTTATATTCTTTGTAATGTTTAAACAATGATAGTGTTCCTTCATTTTTATATTGGATAAAAGCTCTTTTCTTATCTATAGCCTTTTTAACTTTGGCCGTAAGCCACATAGGTTTGATTTTTAGCCTTTTAACCTTGTTGCCCATGGGAATATATTTTGCAGTGTGTTCATACAGTCTTTTTGAAGAACTCCCATTTCTGTGTTGTGTTCATCAATGCCAATATTCCCTCCCATTTTAACTCTTGGAGAGCAGCTCTCAGCCTTGGAAAATTAGCTGTCTTGAAATTGAGCGTTTTTATTTTTCCCGTATGTGCTTGTTTACAGCTAACAATAAATGACATCATGTTATGGTCACTTCTACCCAGATATTCTTTTATATGGACATTCATTACAAGCTCTGCATGGTTTGAGATTACCACGTCCAGCAGAGCATCATTCCTAGTAGGGGTCTCTATGAACTGTACCATAAAAATTGTCCTGTAATAGGTTTAAAATTTTTTGCCCTTTAATTGTTCCTGCAGTACCATTACTCCAGTCAATTTCCGGGTAGTTAAAATCCCCCAATATTATCACTGTCCCAGCCCTTGCAGCCCTTTCGATCTGTGCAAGGAGCTGAGTTTCCACCACCTCATTAACACTGGGATGCTTGTAACAAACTCCAATGATTACCTTTGTAGTACGCACCCTCATGTGCAGTTCCACCCATAATACTTCAGCCTCATCACACTCTCCATCAACTAGGTCCTCTTTCACACTCGCCCTGAGATCACTTCTCACATAGAGACATACACCACCACCTTTCCTATTTATCTGTCTCTCCGAAAGAGAACATAGCCAGGAATATTAATGGCCCAGTCATGTGAAGAATAAAGCCAAGATTCAGCAATACCAATTAAATCATAGCTCTCTTCATGCAACAAAGCTTCCAACTCACCTATTTTGCTTGGCAGACTTCTGGCATTAGTGAACAAACACTTTAATTGATTGACACCTTGTTCACACGTATTTTGCATATTTTTTTATTTTCATACAAATGGTACCAATTCCACTGGTTGTTTGTAACATGGGAACCTTCTTATCTGCCATAGCCTTTTCCCCATTCCCCCCACCAAAAAGTACTGACCCCTGTCTGATTTGTCTACCCCGTTATAATCTAATTCTCCCTCCCTCTTCGATCCTAGTTTAAATACTCCTCCAGCCTTCCCATAAACCTCTCCCCCAGCACAGCAGACCCCTTTCCATTTAGGTGCAAACCATCTCTAGCATATAGGTTGCACCCCAATGAAAAGTCAGCCCAGTGCTCTAGAAACCCAAATCCTTCTCTCTTACACAAGGTCTTCAGCCATGCATTGAGTTCTCGAATCTCCCCGTCTTTCCTGAGTTGCGCATGACACAGGTAATATTTCAGAGAATATCACCTTGGACGTCCTTCCCTTCAACTTGCAGCCTAGTTCTTTTAAGTTGATTTTTAAGGAGCCTCCACCTTCCATGTATTCTGTCATTGGTTCCAACATGAACAGAGACAGCTGGGTCATGCCCAGCCCCTTCGAGTAATTTATCAACCTGGTCCACCACATGACGAATCCTGGCACCAGGGAGACGGCAAACCATTCGGTTGAGGCGATCCTGGCAACAAATTATTCTATCAGCCCTTCTGATCATAGAATCCCCTACTACCACCAGCTGTCTAGGCCTTCCTGCACTACCCTCACCACCCCTCTCAGATGGTCTGCCCTCCTGGCTGTTAGGGATAGCAGTGACATCCAGGGCTGCCACCCCGAGCTTGCCACCCCCACATATTCACCCAACTTGGCGAACCTGTTTTGGGTGCTCAAACCCAGGGCAAGCCTTCATTTTCTGTGAGCCCCTACCACTCCCTCTCGTTACAGTAACCCATCTTCCTACCTGATAATCCTGATTGGCCCCTCTGCCCTCCACATCAATCCCATTAGCTACCTGCTCACAGAGCAGAAGTCCTCTTTCAAGGTTGATAGCTCTGCCCAGTGTTTCAACTTTCTCCTCCAGACCTCTAACGCGAGGTTCCAGAACGGCAAGCCGCTCACATCTGTCGCAGCGGTATCCATCCTGGAGCTGATGCTCCATTGCTGCATACATGCGGCACACTGTGCACTACACAAAACCCTCAACCCTGCTGGCTCTCATATCCCAGTTACAATATTAACAGGAAAGATCAGTTGTCACTTACAGGTTAGTAAACTCCGTTTTTTTAACTCCACTTATCAAAGGTCCTGCAAGCAAAATACAGGCAAGCTCAAAAAGGAGCAAGCTCAGAGTGAGCTCTACAGCAAGTTATATAGGACCTGTATCACCTGTGACCAATTACCCCTCCCCTTAGAGTGAAGGAAGACAAGGAAAGGAAGAAAAAAAATGCTATTTAAAAAGTGACAGAAAAAGGGATTTAAAAAAGTTAAAAGCTTTTAGCAAGACCCAAAGAAGAAAATAAAACTACAAGCACAGCAATCACCAGCAGTCAAAAGTAAAACTTTTTCAAATTTCCCACTCTTTAGTGATCAGCCAGCATAAAATGCCAGGTGTTCCCACTACTGTGATTCAGCCAATGAGGAGAGAGAGACCCGGCAGAGCCGCTTCTCTCATGCACATTTCTGGATCGCGATCAAGCTCATGTGTGTATTAGGAGGGGCTGCGGGGGAATCTGCACACAGTTGGTTTTGTACCTTCATGCATAGACTGTAGGAAGGTAAAAAAAAACCTTATGCCTTAAAAATCTCTTTAGGACTAGAATAAAGAAGGAAGACTTTTGCTCAAGCAGGATGTTAAAAACACTAGCAGTTATCCACGGAGTAGCAACTGTTCACTAAACAGATTTAACAAATGGCTTCCTCGGAGTAGGCTGCACTCCTTATTCTGAGGAGAAATGTGTTCACATGTTAGGAGTCTGAAATGTTTCATATTCGGCTAGAACTGAGAATTTGTTTTTTGCAGAATTTCTCATATAACAGAGCTCCTAAACTGAAATGGGACAAGTTCATTCACTAACTGAAAAATAGCATTTTATTTTTTATTTTTTGCCCTTTAGGTTTAATACAGTCATGTCCAATCTGCAGAGAATTGTACAGTTTGTAAATACCAGAATTGGATTCCACACAACGGACAGATCAGTATGAATTAAAATTGGGGAAAGGAAATTGTATTTTTATTGTTTTGCGTCAATATCTTCAGACTGTTGTGATTTAATAAATTCACAATAAGCCAGTTCTTCTGATTTTATGAATCTGTTCACTCACCTTTATCAATAACTAGCCAACTGAAGCTCCTAATAGCAAAGTTTGAATTTAAATTGAAGGCCTTTCTAAACCTTCACACAAATATATAAAATTGTGGCTTACCAGTCCTTCGTTGTGTGTTTTTGTTTTTTTCTTTTTTTTTTTTTAAATTCACCAAAACATACAGTTCATTTAAATCTTTTCCCTCACTCCGCCCGCCCTCCTTCCCTCTCTCCCCCCCCCCCCCCCCCCAATTACCCCAATCCATATCAGAGTTCCTAGCATGTATCTTTTATCAAGATTTTCTATCTATATCTATATCCCTTCCATCCTATCTCCTTCTTTCTTTCAGGTACTCCATTAGAGCTCCATCTTATACTCCTTCCCCCTATATTCCAACCAGTTCTAAATATATTTTGGCTGTTTTAAACATTAACCAGCTACTCCATGTTTTCCTACATTTTTCTGTTCTATCCTCTTCAATATGACACAGCTCCTCCATCCTGTAGATGTTCTCCACTCTGTTGACCCAGTCCTTTATTCTTGGTGGATCTGGGGCTAACCAACACTTGGGAATCAAGCCCTTAGCCGCACTGATTAAATGATATAGTATCCTGTTCTTTTGTAATTTTACTGAAGCTTCAAATTTATAAAATAAACATACCCATGGGTCTCTCTGTACAATAATCCCACATATTTCTTGAATGTATTGCAATATTCCCTTCCAGTAATCCTGTATTTTCGGACAATCCCTTCATATGTCAACTATTGTTCCCTTTTCCCCACATCCTCTCCAACATAAAGGTGAAACATCTACTTGTTTATGTGACTTACTTGGTGTGATATACCATCTATCCAAACATTTTATAATTAATTTCAACTGTGCTCATATTTGTCACCTCATGTGTTAATTTAAATATTTTATTCTTTTGCTGATCGTTCAGTTTTGTTCCAAGCTCCTGTTCCCATTTTCCCAAGAACTGAGGCGGTTCGGTGCTTTCCATATCCATGAGACTCTTATAGATCTTAGAGGTACCCTTCTTTGGAACCAAAGTTACATTCAACAATTTTTCAAATGGATACAGATTCTCCGACATCCTCAGTGGTTGTGGGAGCATTGAGACAAAATGACCTAATTGGCCATACCGCCATTCATCTAATGTATAAAATAATTTTTCTTCCTTTTAATTCTAACAAAGTGTGCAGTTTCCCCTTATTCACTATATCCTTAAAGTGTGCATTCTTATCTTTAATCCATTTCCCTGAAATATTATCCTTCCCTGGGGGGAAATACTCCATCTCCACCAAGGGAATCATACCTGAATTCTATTCCCATCCCTTTTGCTTATGCATTCTATCCCAAACACTTAAAACTGTCTTTTGTAAGTGAACTAATGTTCACATCTATTGTACAAAATGTATGTGGTACCCAAACCATCTTTCCTAACTGTGCCTTGCTCAAAGTCCCTTCCATGTTCACCCAACTTTTCTCTTGTGAATTAAATATCCAATCTATTATTCGTGACAATATCACCGCTTGATAATATTTCTTAACATTAGGCATACCCAAGCCCCCATTTCCTTTGCCCTACACAATACCTCATACTTCTCAGTTTCTTATTTAGGATGAACTTAAGTATCTTCTTTATTATCTCGAAAAAAGATCCTGGAAGGTGAACTGGGAGCATGTGAAACTTATGCAGTATTTTTGGTACTGTCACCATCTTTACCAGATTTATACGGCCTATCCAAGAAGCTGCACCTTTTGACCATCTCCCCAGCTCCTCTTATTTCATTTAATAATGGAATGTAATTTGCCTGGCACGGGGTTTTTTATTGAAGGAGTAAGTTTTATCTCCAGATAGCTTATTTCCTTTTCCCTCCAAGTAAAGGGAAAGTCTTTTTGTAGACTCCACTTCTGGACCTTTGATCTAGTAATGTTAAAGATCTCTGACTTTGCGGGATTTTTTTTCAGTTTTGATCGCCATACTGTTTTAATAGTCTCATTAAATTAGGCAGTGTTATTCTAGGATTTACGATATAGAACAACATGTCTGTATATGCTGCCACCTTATGTACCACTTCCCCTATCTTTTATTCCTAGTATGTCTACACGCTTTCCTACCCTCGCCAGGACAGGGGATAAAACAAACAATAGAGGAGAGAGTGAACATCCTTGTCTTGTTCCGTTAAACATTTTAAAAAACTGTGAGAGGGATTCGTTGACCTTAACCCCCGCTGACAGAGCACTATAAAGCCCTTTTATCCACCTTAATATTTTAGGCCCTATTCTTAAGACATCTACCTTATCAATCATAAAGCCCCAGTTAACCCTGTCAAAAGCCTTTTCGGTATCAATTGACAGGAATAATGTTGGCAGTTTCTCTTTTTCCCTTTGTAGGAGGAGCAATGACCTCAGGCCTTCCTATAGGCATATAACGGCCACTTACCTTTCCCTCGGTCCCACGGTGTGTCCCCTGCAGCCTGTTTCACCGGCTGTCCTATGTCCAGCATTTTCAGTGTGGGCACCCGGCTGTGTGGCTTCACAGCAGGTACCCACTGCACATGCACAAGTCGCGCTGCGCTTCATGAATGGTCCTGTAGTCTTCTGGGACCTGTCACGTGTCCCAAAAGACTACAGAGAGTGAGGACACCTTCGCAGCTCGGGCAGGGCTCAGGTAGGCTCTAGGACTTCACCACTTTCTCTTCTCTAACATCAAGGGGCATGGTTCTGTAGTCCTCAATAATGCTGTAGCTCTATGTAGTCAGCACAAGCTGAACGTTATCAGTTCACAAGGTTTTTGAAATGCTTTCCATGGTATATGTAACATACCAGAAGGGACCAAGAAATAGAAGGGAGTTAATGGTTTGCGTACTATTTAAGGCTGTTTGGTAACTTTATAATGCATTACTACTGTTTGAGTCATGTGTTTACCTTGTGCTCTCCTGTGGTAATAAGCAGGTGCTCCAGGGACAGGAGGGAGCCCAGGCAATGGAGGCTGGCAAGTGATGTCCTGACTTCCGCAATTCACCCACATTGTCGAGCCAAGTGGTTTCAATAAAGGCTATTTACGCTGCTTTCTTTTATAACCGTATACAGCATGGGGTAGGAGGAGTGGTGGGGGAAAGTAGTGTGTTTTTTTTTTTGTTTTTTTTTGTTTTTTTTTTTAAGCACACTTTTTTATATTTAGCGTAGACTTCATCTTAAAGCAAGTTCACACCACTGCAGTTTGGGTGCAGTGTGATTGCATGTGTGGTTTATCTGCTGTTTTAGGTGCGCTCCCATTGACTTCTATTAGATTGTATTTTCTGAAAGTGCATGAACGATGCAGCATACAGGATTTTGATGTGCTGTCATGAAAACATGCAGTCTAATAGAAGTCAATGGGAGCGCACCTAAAACTGCAGATAAACCACACATGCAATCATGCTGCTCCCAAACTGCAGTGAACTGGCATGAACTCACTCCTAATGATTTAGCTCATGTTCACTCTAGAATGTGGTTCGGGAAACTCCATCAGATCACACTGCCCTTGCAATCTGTAGAACGGCACCCCAAACGCAGGTCACAAATACAGTGCGTTTTCCTGCACTGGATCGCATGGTACAAGATGACCATGCAATCTGGTTGCACTGCAGTTCCAAAACTTGTGCATGCACGACTGTGGTGTAATGCGGTGAGCTTTTGACCTCATTCATGATGAATCGCACTGCACTGAATTATATTAATTTCACAGGAATGCAGCGCGGTTCCTGTGTAATTCACATGCTGTTCAGTGCACCGAGGCTTATGAAAGATGTTTTTGATTGTAGCCATGCTTTCCTTCTATTCACATCTTGTTTATCATAAGTCACAAGTAGTGGGATATTTTTGAGGAATGTCTTTGTGTCTAGAAGCAACTGGTGACAATAGCCTACAGGCTGACAGATGGCTTGAGACCTACTATATAGTTGTATCCGTAAACTAACACTATTTTTCAGTTAATCAAGTTACTTGTGTTTTTATCTTTCAGAAGACATTGTAAAAAAGCTGAACTTTTGACAAGACTGGAACATTTCTGCTGTACATAGAGGTGCTGCTATGGACATGAACTGATATGAGGCTGTAAAAGATCATTGTATTATACTGTACATTAATATGGTTCTTTTGATAGTAAACTTATTTTTGTGAATAAATTGGATTTTTCCATTTTAAAATGTGTGCATTGTACATTTCTTGAACTGAATTTTCCATCTTGACTCCTGTTGCTCATAATTTTTCTGGTAGTTTTCCAATAACAAAAACATTGAAGTATATATTAGACAAAATAAATAACTGTGGTCTTGTTTGTAGCAACCAGACACAAGTGTCTTGTGCTCATAGCTTGCGGGACAAAATGTTTATTGGATTCCTATTGGTTGTATCAGAAGGCATGTCCCTTCTTCATTTTCTCCAGCTGTTACGTATCAAACCAAGGATGTTTCATACAACTATTACATAAACATGTTCTGGAAGTCAAACTAGTGTATTGGAATTGTAGAAGCGGATTGTGTAGTGTCAGTCTGGTGGGAAAATCTGCACTAAACCGTTTTCTTTCCAAATGTAAAAAAGTAGTTATTCTAAACCCATGCAGTTAAAGAAAAACATTGGTGTATCTGGATCATCAAATCTGTATTTGGTTTAAGCATTCTTTTTATGCTTTGGGGTTTGTTTTTTGAGAGATGACGACCACAAATTAAGGGAATACCTTGGGGACCCCTACTTCACTAGAACTAGTGTCCCCATTGGAAATTTTCCCCTTTTTTATTACTTTTCTGGGGTTAACCCAAAATTTTGAGAAGGTGAATCTCCCTAAAGGGGCACAGACTTCAATACAAACCTAATATTTGTTATCCATCTCTACCCCATCCAAAACTATTAAAGTATAACTAAAAAGGCAAAAACATTTTTTTTTTTTTAAAGACCTCCAAATATGCACCATAATTACTTGTAATTATCAGGTACACGAAGCCCCCATTTACACCTGTGGTTAAGAGGGGGTAAAAACACAAAGTTGAGCCATATTTTTACATCCCCCACCATTCCCTTAAGCTGCAATGGCAGTGGAGGTCAGGGAGGGTGTATATATATATATATAGCGTGGTCGTGCTTTACATCCAAAAATTATCCCTTCTGTTTTGTGTTTGGCAGGCAATACCACCTGCCAAATGCAACCCATTCAACTGAAGAGGAGCTATAATAGTTTAAAATCTAGAAAATGATTTGGTTATGCAAATTAACGCTAAAGTTATTGTCAACGTAACCAACGCGTGATCACTGGCCCTGGGCATCAGCATGCATGACAAATGGGGTAAATTATACTAAAATTTAGGAAACAAACTGCAGCTGCTCTCCACCATGCTTAGTATTCATAAGAGACTTGCATGCTGTGATTTTTGTCCTAAGATCATCCTTGTACAAGATGAGTCAAGTTTGCTTGGTTTGTACAGCTGTCTTAAGTCTTTTTGATGTTTGCGACTCTAGGATTCTTCCTAACTACAAGTACATTGTTCCTGTATGTAGTGGTTGAAATTTGTTACAAGTTGCAGGGAACATTAAAGGCCAGTAGGCTATGGGGAAACTCTGAAAATAAGAGCAGTCCTGTACACAGCACATTGCTTGCTTTTATCTTCCTCCAGCACTTTGCCTTTCTTCTGCTACTGAACAATATCTGCTTTGAATAGAAATGGAAATGGAAGGCATTGCCATTGTGAGGCCACTGATCTCTTCTGAATGGCCACTTTTCACAGTACTGCCCAACTGAAAAATCTCTGCATCCCTATTGTGTGAGCTCAAGTGCCTTCATTTGTTCACTAATTAGTCGCTTTGACCTGAGGCAGGCAGCATGGACCAACTACAATGACCATGCCTTTCCAAGCCACAACAAGCCATGAAATGTAGCTCCTTTTGCAAACTGGGTGTTTATTTGGTTCCTGTATGGTAGATTTCCTGTTGAAAAGCGACATTGTACCTTGTTTCCGATGCATTTTCTACTGCTCAATTAGTGAGTTTTTTTTTTTTTGTTCTGTAAAAAATACGTTTAAATCTTAAAAAATCTGGCATAATTAAATGGAACTGCCCAATTATGCTTTGCAGGTAGTAAAATATTTTTTTATGCTTTTTCTGAATGAAAAACATTCTTTGGTTACAGTGTGCTATCTATAAAAAAAAAAAAAAAAAAAAAGTTTACAAAGTTGGCCAGTCCGGGCCTGTATAGCGCCAATACCTTACTTTTTTATAATTCCATTTTATTACGCATAACATAATTTCTGAACATATTTGTTTTGGTTTCTTTGGATTGTATGGGTTGTTACCTACATGGTGAAACTTTTTATGTCAATAGCACCTTTTTTAGAAATAAATTTACTGAGAAAAATGGTGACTCGTTCAATACTTATTTTACCCGCTGTATTGCAGCTTACCAATCATTAGATGTGGTGGCTGCAGTAGTTTCCTTTTTTTCTTTTCCTTTCCCCCCCCCCCCTCTTTTCAGCTGGTGAGTAACAAACTTTCTGTATTGAGCCCGTTCACAAGGGCCGAATATTGTCTGAAATCAACTTGTACAGTAGATACTGACTGACATTTAGCCTGTGTGTATGTGTTCTTGTTTGACAGAAGCCAATCTCTCTGCCATCTTCTGTTGACCAAGCTTGCTGAATAACCAGCAGCTGATCGGCATCCAATCAGCTCTCTTAGCCAATGTTTGTGTAAGCTAACTGATGTGTTCTGGCAGCGGTCCCCCTTTTCAGAGAACAATAGCCCAGTAGGGAGATTGCTGTACTAAAATCGCATTGTTAGTACAGCGACCTCCCGGTGAGCTCCTCCAGTTTTTATTCAGCTGTTGGGCTGAAAAAAAAAATGCTGTGTGTACTAGGCTTTAGCGTGCATCCACTCTATTAAGGGGCACAGCTTGTTTGTTGAAAAACAGGCTTGCTGAGATTACCAGGTAAAACCACAGGAAAGAATGCCTAAAAAAAAAAAAAAAAAATACTAATGCAGTCATCACATCTAAAAATTGCAATATAATGTTTGCTTTTGAGTTTCATACCGCTTTTAAAAAAAAGTTTGCAAAGCCATGATTTAAGTGGAGAAATGTGTTTTTTTTTTTTTTTTTTTTTTTTTTTTTTATTATATATTTTATTAATTTTTTTCTTTAGAGAAAAGACAATACAAATAACAATACCACATCTAATACATCCCCTTTTCCCCTATACTCTCCCTCCCCCTTAAAGAAACCCATGGCCATTCCTGTCTTAACTTCTCTTCCCTCTCTGTATACCAACCTATTTCTATTTGTCTATTTAATCATTTCAACTCTCCAACTCAATAACAAAATCACCCCTCGTTTTAACGTATTTTCCCAATGTTTTAAAATCACACCATTCTCTCTATTTTTCTCTATACACTTCCACTTTATCCTCCTCAATATAACACAACTCCTCCATCTTATTAATATACTCAATTCTCTCTTTCCAGTCCTTCCTTGTTGGAGATTCCTGGGCCTGCCAATGTTTAGGATTCAAGCTCTTTGCCGCACAAAGTGTATAATACAGTATACTTTTTTTATATTGTTTTACTGGCAACTCTTTTGTAAAAAAAGGCACACCCACGGGTCCTTCTGGATTGAAGTCCCCAAAATCTCCTGTATATTTTGAATTATTTCTTGCCAAAATACCTGTATTTTTGGACATTCCCACCAAATATGCGCCATTGATATAAATCTTTTATTGCTGAAGTTAACTTTATTCCCAAGTAACTTAATTCCCTTTCCCTCCTTGTGAATGGAAAGTCTTCTTGCAAGTTCCCCCTCTCCGATCTTGATACATTAATATTTAGAATTTCAGATTTTGTAGGGTTTATTTTTAAATTGGATAATTCTCCATATTGTTTTAATAACCTCATTAAATTAGGTAGCGTCAATTTCTATGTAAAACAGCATATCTTCTGCATATGCTGCTACCTTTATGCTCTACTTCTAAGTAGAGCAATTTTTGACTGAGAGAGACTGAGCCCCGATGACCCACTGGACCAAAGACCTCTATAAATAGACTTCAGTCACAAGAGTGTTACTGAAAACCATCTATAAAGTGGCCAGCTGGTCTTCCAACGCCTTCATTTCACATTATAGTGTGGCGCTTTCACATTTGTTGACATGGCAATGAAAATACTGATGTCTTCTTTGTTGTTCAGTATGAGGGCTGATTCACAACAGGTTTGGTCGGACCACATTGGGTGGCTGTTCCAGCGCAGTCCATCCACAAGACAAAGCAAAATGCCTTGCTCCTTCCTGGCCGATTCACACCACCATGGTGTGCACTGAAAAAGACGTACTGCATGCACTACTTGTTTTCAGTGTGACGCAGTGCACCGCCTCACACTGCAACCAATAGAACTTAATGAAATGTTTTAACTTAGCCGCAGGTGTGAACTAGACCAGGTTTACACTTTGTGTATGTTGGGAACGTGCAAAATCACACGGTTTCCCAAAGTGCACAGAAAAGTGCTTCAGTGCCAATAACTAATGGCACCCCCGCCCAGCGGCTAATGTATTCTTCCCAATAACACCTGTGTATTGAGTTCTTTATTATACTGTATGTACACTGTGATGTTAGCAGCAGGAAAAAGGAAAATTGTTACCTTATTTACCTTAATTTTCCTTTCCAGGTGCCAACATGCAACACCGTACCTTTCCCACTCACTGTTGTATTGAGTCTATTTACAAGAACGAGGTTGCTGCTCAGCCAAAGGTTTACAGTATGTATATGACTAGTCCTGTAGGTTGTTAGAGCTATGTACAGAATCTCACAGAAGTGACTACAACCCTCACATTTTTGTAAATATTTTATTATATCTTTTCATGTGACAACACTGAAGAAATGACGCTTTGCTAAAATGTAAAGTAGTGAGCAGGGGTGGACTGACAACTCATGGGGCCCCCGGGCAAAAAGGGATCATGGGACCCCTGTGTCCTTGCTCAAACTCACAAAAGCCTATGAAAATGGTACCAGGGGTATCTCATGGGGCCCCCTACTGACCCCGGGTCCACGTTCAGTGCCCAAGTTTCCAAATGGTCAGTCGGCCCCTGGTAGTGTACAGCTTGTATAACAGTGTAAATTTTATGTCCCCTCAAAATTATTCAACACACAGCCATTAATGTCTAAACTGCTGACAACAAAAGTGAGTACACCCCTAAATGAAAATGTCCAAATTGGGCTCAAAGTGTCAATATTTTGTGTGGCCACCATTATTTTCCAGCACTGCCTTAACCCTCTTGGACATGGAGTTCACCAGAGCTTCACAGGTTGCCACTGGAATCCTCTTCCACTCCTCCATGACGACATCACGGAGCTGGTGGATGTTAGAGACCTTGCATTCCTCCAACTTCCATTTGAGAATGCTCCACAGATGCTCAATAGGGTTTAGGTCTGGAGACATGCTTGGCCAGTCCATCACCTTTACCCTTGGCTTCTTTAGCAAAGCAGTGGTTGTCTTGGAGGTGTGTTTGGGGTCTTTATCATGTTGGAATACTGCCCTGCGGCCCAGTCTCCGAAGGGAGGGGATTATGCTCTGCTTCAGTATGTCACAGTACGTTGGCATTCATGGTTCCCTCGATGAACTGTAGCTCCCCAGTGCCGGCAGCACCCATGTATCCTCAGACCATGACACTCCCACCACCATGCTTGGCTGTAGGCAAGACACACTTGTCTTTGTACTCCTCACCTGGTTGCCGCCACACACACTTGATACCATCTGAACCAAATAAGTTTCTCTTGGTCTCATCAGACCAGAGGACATGGCTCCAGTAATCCATGTCCTTAGTCTGCTTGTCTTCAGCAAACTGTTTGCGGCCTTTCTTGTGCATTATCTTTAGAAGAGGCTTCCTTCTGGGATGACAGCCATGCAGACCAATTTGATGCAGTTTGCGGCATATGGCCTGAGCACTGACAGGCTGACCCTTTTCACTTAGGGGTGTACTCTTGTTTATTGCCAGTGGTTTAGACATTAATGGCTGTGTGTTGAGTTATTTTGAGGGGACAGCAAATTTACACTGTTATACAAGCGGTACACTCACTACTTTACATTGTAGCAAAGTGTAATTTCTTCAGTGTTGTCACATGAAAAGATAGGATATTTATAAAAAAAAGTGTGAGGAGGGTGTACTCATTTCTGGGAGATACTGTATATGCTATGTATAGGCATTGGAAAAGTTATTTTCATGAATCAGCCTGTCCTCCATTTATGCTTTGCATTTTGGAAAAGAATACTACAAATTCTGACACCAAAGATATGGGGCATTATTCCTCCCACTGACACCACCGACGGTCCTAGTCCTCCCACTGATGCCAGGACATTTTCTTCCCCCACTGGCCATCATCCACCCCACCTAAAGTCTGAAGGACAGTGAACTGGCCCTTAGTTTAGAATGTTTGGAGGTCCCTGGGCTATGCTATTCACAGACTTTCATGTAGTTAGGTAAACATTCGACGTGGCATGCCGATTTTTGCTATCGGAGACAGCTAACAAATGTTTCCGTGTACAATTTGCAACTAAACTACTCCCATTTACAGACAAAATTCTAATGAACACATACACTATATTGCCAAAAGTATGCCCCCCCAAATCATTGGATTCAGGTGTTCCAATCCCCTCCATGGTCACAGGTGTATAAAATCAAGCACCTAGGCAAGCAGACTGCTTCTACAAATATTTGTGAAAAAATGGGTCGCTCTCAGGAGCTCAGTGAATTCAAGTGTGGTACCGTGATAGGTTGCCACGTGTGCAATAAGTCCATCGGTGAAATTTCCTTGCTACTAAATATTCCACGGTCAACTGTTAGTGGTATTGTAACAAAGTGGAAGCAACTGGGAACAATAGCAACTCAGCCATGAAGTGGTAGGCCATGTAAAATGACAGTTTTATAAGTGACAGCGATCTACTCCCAGCAGCACACTAAATCCTCCCGACTCTCCCTGCACATACAACTGATGGGGGGTGCAAAGGAGGAGGGAGCGGGGTATGCGCAAATCTCCAGCCTCGTGTCTACAGCATCTACAGAAGCCCACCTCGGCAGCCTGACTTCTCACTGTAAGTTGCAGTACATTCTCTTCTGTAGGGGAGAGGAGCGCTGTGTATTGGACAGGGAGGAGAAGAAACATCTGGAAGAGGAGGAGAGGGGCGCTCTGCACTGGGCAGGGAGGAGAGAAGAGCTCTGTACTGGGGAGGAAGGGGCAGAAATGTGGGAGGAGAGCTCTGTATTGTGGGGGAAATTGACCTGTAAGATATGTACACCTTCACTCTCTACGTAGCCCAATCCTGAGCCCCGCACTCTACACGTAGCGCATTCGTGAGCCCCGCACTATGTACATAGCGCATTCCTGAGCCCTGCACTCTGTACATATCTCACTCCTGAGCCCCGTACGCTGTTTGTAGCGCACTCCTGAGCCCCACACTCTGTTCGTAGCGCACTCCTGAGCCCCGCACTCTGTACGTAGCACACTCCTGAACCCCGCACTCTATGTTGCCCAATCCTGAACCGCACACTCTGTACGTAGTCCAATCTTGCACTCTGTACATAACACAATCTTTAACTCCGTACTCTGCTGTACGTAGCCCAATCCTGAAACCTGCACTATGTACATAACTCATGCCTGAACCCCACACTCTGTATGTAGCGCACTCCTGAGCCCCACACTCTGTACGTAGGGCAGTCCTGAGCCCCACACTCTGTACGTAGGGCACTCCTGAGCCCCACACTCTGTACATAGGGCACGCCTGAGCCCTGCACTCTGTACATAGCGCACTCCTAAGCCCCGCACTCTGTACATAGCGCACTCCTAAGCCCCGCACTCTGTACGTAGCTCACTCCTGAGCCCAGCGCTCTGTACGTAGCGCACTCCTGAGCCCCGCATTCTGTACGTAGCACAATCCTGCACCCCTCACTCTGTAGGTAGTCTAGTCCTGAACCCTGCACTCTATACGTAGCCCAGTCCTGAACCCCGCACCCTGAACATAGCACAGTCCTGAACCCCGCACTCTGTACGTAGCCCAAACCTGAACCCTGCACTCTGTACGTAGCCCAATCCTGAACCCCACACTTTGTACATAACGCACTCTTAAGTTCTATATTCTGTATGTAGCACACTGGTGGGGGGGTATTGTGAATGATGTTGATCGCCAGTGATGCAATGGGGGCATGATAGTGTTCCTGCACCTATTTTCTGAGAAAAAATGCCCTGTAGCCTTAGGCCTCATTTACACCTGTATTTGTAACTGCTCCCCCTTCTACTGCACACAAGACAAAGCTGTATTTAGTTTCAAACCATGTTTAGGAGAGGGGCCAGGGGTGGGGTGGACAGTGGGGTTAAAGGGGGCCCCTTCAGATAGGCTATGATTTCTAACTGATGCCATGCTCACAGTGTTCAGAAGTCACCAACTGTCTGCAGAGTCAATAGCTAAAGACCTCCAAACTTCATGTGGCCTTCAGATTAGCACAACAGTGCGCAGAGAGCCTTATGGAATGAGTTTCCATAGCCGAGCAGCTGCATCCAAGCCTTATATCACCAAGTGCAATGCAAAGCGTCAGATGCAGTGGTGTAAAGCACGCCACCACTGGACTCTAGAGCTGTGGAGACATGTTCTCTGGAGTAATGAATCACGCTTCTCTGTCTGGCAATCCAATGGAGATGTCTGGGTTTGGCAGTTGCCAGGAGAACGATACTTGCCTGACTGCAATGTGCCAAGTGTAAAGTTTGGTGGAGGGGGGATTATGGTGTGGGGTTGTTTTTCATGGGTTGGGCTTGTCCCTTTAGTTCCAGTGAAGGGAAAAAGGTGGGCCAACTCAATATTGAACATTATGGACTGCAACCCTAATTTTATCTCTAACCCTAGCTCTTAACCCTTTCATGCGGGTCCAATGAAATCTATTACAATCTGTTGCGGGAGAAAAAGTCCCTGACCCTTTCCATAAAAACTGCACCGGCTCACAATGCAGAGATGTGAACTAGATCCGTAGGAAATCATGTTAAATGGACTAGTGCCTTTCTGCCAACTGAAAAACACACTGAAATCCACATAAATGTGAACCTAGGGTAAAGCACAATCTCTTTACTCCTACCTGTCCTGGGTGATGCTTCCCTGGACAAAAACAAATTGCTTTGCAGATTTCTTCTCATTTATCCCTCTTTGTGATCTGATGCATAGATCTCTATAGAAAACCAATACAATGTAACCATCCACAGTACACATTGTAGTAAGGCCCCATTCACACTTTGTGTAGCAGGAACATGCATTACCATTTTCCTCCTTTTTTTTTTTTTTTTTTTTAATTTCTGTGCACTTCTTGATTGGGTTGTCCTATGTTCGACCAATGCTCCAATAAAGCTCCTGCAACTTTTCAGGTGTGCAACGCTGTGCAGTTTTACAATATGTGTTTACAGAAAAACGCCCATCTGCTAACTGCGTTTGGCATGCCATTAACAACTTATGGCATAAATCCTGTATAATAATATGTGCATTGAGCATTGCACATTTGCAGCAGGTTTCCTGTGTGTTTTGTTGTGCGTTCAGGAAAGACAAAGTGTGAATGGGAGACAAAAATGGCAGTTGACTAGTGCAGAGCCGCTTAAAGAGTGGTTAATTAAATCCTACGCGGAATAATATATCACTACAGGAGTGAATGCAATAGTGTTTTTATTAGATCACATGGATCGTGAAAAAGGTAGACATTGACATGGTGAACATGTTGCAACTTTCCAATTGCTCCATTTCACCATCCCAAATGATTAGGACGTCATCACTATATCTTAACCATTTCAATACATGTTTTTCAAAAGGGGTCAATGTATATACTAGGTCTTTCTCCCAAAGCCCTAGGTGGATTCCATCCATACATATTGTGATGTTCATGAAGGAACAGCAAAAGAAGAAAACAAATTCACTAGGTCATACAGTATAGAATTTTACATTTGCTGAATACGGAAGGGAAACTCTACTGCCTCACATCAATCATTTTTGCCTATACAGCCATTTTGAAGACGCCGAATGGTTCTTTATTTTAATTCTTTGATTTTAATATGATTGCAACATGTTCACCATATCAATGTCTACTTTTTTCACGATCCATGTGATCTCCGTGTAGGATTTAATTAACCACTCTTTGGGCGGCTCTGCACTAGTCAACTGCCATTTTTGTCTTCCAGTATTATTAGGTTTACAATCCACACTTTTATATAAGTGAGTCGGAGATATCTTTAGGATACAGCTTTGTATCAATTAGTATGCAAATGTTTTCTTATTTTCAAAGTGTGATTGGGGCCTAACAGTGGACATGCATGCTTTGATAAATGATCAATTTATCTTCCAATTGATCTCTTCTGATAAGAATAATTGATCTATTGTTGACAACCTATTTGACTGATACACACACACAAGTGAATTGTGATCAAAAGTTAAGATGTGATCATAACTTACAACTGTGAGTCATTGATCATATCTTTGTTTCCACCATACAATCTCATAAATCTGACTGATTGAAATACAATTGTATTCAGAAAGTATCACGGTGATACCGACTGATGCAAAACGATAGATAATTTTTCCACTCTGGCTGATCGACTCAATTTGATAGAATCTGATCGAAGCTGAGTCTAAATTGATCGAAAAGTAAGCTATTGGCGATCTGATTCTTTGCAGATTTGATTGCTTTGATCGAATCACAGATTGACCGGATTAAAAAAAATTGACGTGTGCATGACCACCGTGCCTTGTACTCATGATGAGAAAATCACACGAATGGTCTTCCATTTTTTTTTTTGCATGCTAGTCTCATATCAAAAGTGAAGAGGTTACTAAGGCTGGCCATCCACTATACCATTTTCTTACAATTTCTGCCCAATTTCCTTTAGATATACAGTACCTTCAACTATGTAGTGCAAGGGCCTGCCTAATTGGATAGAATTAAAGTGTTGTTTAGGTTTGACCTCATATTATATGGTTTTTGGTAAAGCAAAAATCTCAAGAAAATTGTATAAGGTATGGCCAGCCTAAAGTTACAAAAATTCTCCAAATGCCTAGAATACTTGATCAGAAAATTGGATGAAAAGTACCGCTTTCAAATTGATCGTATAATAAACTGATTGGTATTACACAGCTTTTGAGAGCTGATCATGTCAGGTCATGCAAAATTTACCGAAGGAACAAAAGCAAATATTTTTCTCATACGATACCAGAACGTACAATTTTCGTTTAGTCAATACAGTATTTGTCCATAAAAAATCAGAAGCCCACGACCACACATGATCAGAAACAAAAGAATACATTACAATACATCACTTCCGAAGTTATGTTCTGTCATACAAGAATTTATGATCATTCGACTGATATTCTCATTGTGTGTACGAGGCTTTACACAGAATGCAACCTCAGAAGTGATGTAATATATTATATTATATTATTATTTCAGGTACTTATATAGTGCCATGAATTTTATGCAGCGCTTTACATATACAGTTGTGTTCAAAATAATAGCAGTCAGACATCACTAACCTGATCAATCACTGTTTTTGGCAGAAATTATATTTCTTATGCTGAAGAGGAAATGCCCTTGAAATGGGTGTTCCAACAAGACAACGACCCCAAACACACCAGTAAACGTGCAACATCTTAGTTCCAGAGCAACAAGATTGACGTTATGGAGTGGCCAGCCCAATCCCCGGATCTTAATCCAATAGAAAACTTGTGGGGTGATAACAAAAATGCAGTTTCTGAGGCAAAACCAAGAAATAGAGAAGAACTGTGGAATGTAGTCCAATCATCCTGGGCTGGAATACCTGTTCACAGGTGCCAGAAGTTGGTTGACTCCATGCAACACAGATGTACAGCAGTTCTCAGAAACAGTGCTTATACAACTAAATATTAATTAAGTGATTCAAAGGAAAGCAAAATCTTCAACCATTTTTCAGTTTATATAGTGAATGTTTGAGTTTGTAAAGAAGAATACAAACACTGCTATTTTTTTGAACAGTCTAATATTCACTTTTCTTCAATTTTTTTTAGAGGAACAACACAAATTTGATATATTTTTCATCATGTTTTGATTTGGAATAGAATGTGTAGTGTTCCCAATGCATTTGTGTGTATGGAAATAAAAGCTATTGGAAGGATTTTGAGCTTTATTCACTTTTTTCAACACACTGCTATTATTTTGAACACAACTGTATATTGTACATTCACATCAGTCCCTAACCCTCAAGGAGTGTACAATCTAAGGTACCTAACTCACATTCATACATACACATACTAGGGACAATTTAGACAGGAGCCAGCTAACCTATCAGCATGTCTTTGGAGTGTGGGAGGAAACCAGAGTACCCAAAGGAAACCCACACAGGCACAGGAAGAACATGCAAATTCCAGGCAGGTGGTGTTGTGGTTGGGTTTCAAACCAACTGCCCTAGTACTGCCAGGCGGAAGTGCTAACCACTTAGCCACTGTGCTGTATTGTAATGTATTCTTTTGTTTCTGGTCATGGTCTTACAATTTTTATCGACGAATACTGTATTGACTAAACGAAAATCATATATTCTATCATACATTCAAAAACGTTTGTGTTTTTCCCTTTGGATAATTTTGCATGAACTGTCGTGATCGGCTCTCTAAAGCTGTGTACTAATGATCAGATTATCGTACGATCACTTCGAAAGTGATATTTTTTTGTCCAATTTTCTGATCCTGTGTTCTAGGCATTAGGAGAATTTTCATAATTTTAGTAACCTCTTCATTTTTTGATATGAGACTAGCATGCAAAAAACAAAACAAAACGGACGGTTGTCTGTCCAATACAGAATACAACTTCAGAAGTGATGTGTTGGATCCTTTTGTTTCTAACCATGTGCAGTCTTGGTCACTCAATATTTTACGGATGAATACTATACTCATTAAACAAAAGTCGTTCGTACTGTTATCTTATGAGAAAAATGTTTGTGTTTGTCCCTTCAGATAATTTCACATGAACTCTTGTGATCGACTCTTGAAAGCTGTGTACTGACGATTAGATATCAGACAATCGCTTCAAAAGTGATATTTTTCATTCGATTTTCTGATCCTGTGTACTAGGCTTTAGGAGAATTTTCATAACTTTAGTAACCTCTTCATTTTTGATACGAGACTAGCATGTAAAAAAAAAGCAGTCGATCATTCGTCCAATATTCTCACCGTGTGTACGGGGTTTTAGACAGAATACAACTTCAGAGGTGATGTAATGCCTGGTATTGTATTATATTGTAATGTAATTATTGTATTATATTGTAATATGTTGTAGTTTATTATATTGTATTGTAGTTTATTGTAATGTAATGTATTTCAGGTACTTATATAGCGCCATCAATTTACGCAGCGCTTTACATATATATTGTACATTCACATCAGTCCCTAACCCTCAAGGGGCATACAATCTAAGGTCCCTAAACTCACATTCATATACAAGGGCCAATTTAGACAGGAGCCAATTAACCTACCAGCATGTCTTTGGAGTGTGGGAGGAAACCAGAGTACCCGGAAGAAACCCACGCAGGCACAGGGAGAACATGCAAACTCCAGCCATGAGGTGCCATGGCTGGGATTCGAGTCAACGATCCTAGTACTGCCAGACGGAAGTGCTAACCATTTAGCCACTGTGCTGCCTATTGTAGTTTATTATATTGTATTGTATTATATTGTAATGTATTGTATTGTAGTTTATTATATTGTAATGTATTATATTGTAATGTATTGTAGTTTATTGTATTGTAATGCATTGTAGTTTATTATATTGTTATGTATTGTATTGTAATGTATTGTAGTTTATTATATTGTTATGTATTGTATTGTAGTTTATTGTATTGTAATGTATTATATTGTATTGTAATGTATTGTATTATATTGTATTGTAGTTTATTATATTGTATTATATTATGTTGTAATGTATTGTATTGTAATATATTATAATGTATTGTATTGTAATGTATTATATTGTAATGTATTGTATTGTAATATATTATTATTATACAGTATTTATATAGCGCCAAAAGGTTTGCTCAGCGCTGTACAATATAGTGGGGGACAGAACATGAGACAATACAGTAACAGTACAATACACGAGGGGTTCGAGGGCCCAGCTCTTTCGAGTTTACAATCTAGGAGATTATAATGTATTATATTGTAGTGTATTGTAATGTATTATGTATTGTATTGTAATATATTGTAATGTATTGTAATTTATTATATTGTAATGTAATGTATTCTTTTGTTTCCAAGACGGTGGAGTCTTGGTCACTCGATATTTTACGGACGAATACCATACTGATTAAACGAAAATCTTTTGTACTGGTATTTTATTTTCGTGCTTGTCCCTTCAGATAATTTTGCATGAACTGTCATGATCGGCTCTCGAAAGCTGTGTACTAGCGATCAGATTATCGGACGATTGCTCCAAAAGCATTTTTTTTTTTTTATCATCTGATAGCCTTTAGGCTGGCCATACACTATACAATTTTCTGCCCAATTTCCTTTAGATTTACCTTCAACTGTGTAGTGCAAGAGCCTGCCTAATTGGATACAACTGAAAGTGTTGTTTAGGTCTGACCTCATATTATTTGGTATTTGGAAAAGCTAAAGCAAAATTCTCAAGAAAATTGTATAATGTATGGCCAGCCTTAAGCATATATAGATCTTCGTTCGAGAATTTTCGTTTCAAGAATATTCGTTGATTTTCTACTCGTTAGTGGGGTCAAATCGATGTTCGTTTTTTGACAGCAGTGATGGGAAAATTTGAAGGGGCAGGAAGGAAAACTTTTCTCGATCCAACGAATTTTCAGCCAGTATATGTGGTTATCGTTCAGAAATTACATTTCTTTTAAAAACGAATGTTAAAAGCAAAGACAATTTTTGAACAACATTTGTCCATTCACTGAATGTTCAAAGAATTTTCATACGACTTTTCATACGAATATTCTCGTCTATAAATATACATGTGTATTGCCAGCTTAAAGCCGACCATAAATGGGTCAAACTCCAAAATAATTTTCTTTTGAAAATCTTTTCTAATGCCTCGTACACACTAAAAGAAATCGTATGAAAATTTTCGTACGAGGACCGATCATCCGATAATCGGATCGTTAGTACACAGCTTTTGAGAGCCAATCACAACAATTCGTACGACACTATCCGAAGGGACAAGCGCAAAACTCGTATGATACCAGATTGTATGATTTTCATTTAATCAGTGCAGTAGTCGTCTGAAAATACAATACAAATACAACGCAATACATGACATCACTTTCGAAGTTATTTTCTTTCATAGGGGAATTTTCGTATCTTTAGTAACCTTTTCACTTTCAATGTGAGACTAGCAGACGAAAAAAACAGCCGATCGTTCGTCCGATATTCTTATCATATGTACGGGGCATAAGAATTTTCATTTGAATTTCGCACCATTAGTGGGCCACAGAAACGGCTGATTTTCCTGTGACCATCGAATTTGAGTGATCGGGCGTGTTGGAAATGTATTGAAAAACAAACAAATTTCTAATCAATAATGGGAGAATCGTTTGGGAAATAGAATCGAAAAATAAATGAGCTGCAACCTGGAAAGAAAAGAAAATTCTTGGCCACGAAAATTCTTTTCTGTGGTAACGAGGTGAAATTGAAGGCTTGGTTGGTCGAATCTTGAAATCAATGGTGGCGCCATCGGATTACAAAACGTGTGAAATTGATTTTGCGAAAGAAAATTCGTTCAGAATGCGACCCATGTATGGCCTGCATGTTTATGTTGTTACCCATTGATCACAGGAGAAGCTGTGATTGGTGGGTAAATGTATCAGTGGGAGGGGCCAACAACATTGTCCGTGCATGTTTATGGAGGCGTGGTTAGGGGCGTGTCCGCTGGCTTATTCTGTTATAGGTGTTAAATGTTTATCAAATGTCAGTTTCCCATGGAAGGTGTGTGACGTCACTGTCCGGAAGTACAGAGGGACAGGAGAAGCCCTCCCCCGGCTGTCACACACGGAGTATTGCTGTGAGGATGCCGTGGGATCGTTGATTGTCCTGTGTGTGGTGACACCGATCGCTCCCCTGTCCTCCCCCTCCATGTGAGGGGCCGCACTCCGCTCTCCTCCTGGATCCTCCCGCTCTGACGACAGCGGAAGCCTGTGCAGTGCTGGGAGATCAGGAGGAGATCATCGGGAGGAGATCGGGCATTGCTCTGCCCTCCGCACAGCTGTGTGGGTCAACCCGGGACACGCCGATCGCCGATTCCTCCCCGTGTGTGCGGACTACACCGATCTCCATCGATCATGTCTGCCGGCTGCTGTGCCCGACAGGTGAGTGCACCGATCACCCTCCAGAGTGGGCAACACACCGACACCATCCACCTATCTACACATCGGGCGATCACCCCACACACTGATCCACAATCTGCACACATCCTATGACTGCTGATGACATGGTTGGATGGGATGTTATGTGAGGAGCCTACACATGGGACGATCTCTCTACAATGCAGCCTTACCCCCTTCCTACCCACAGACAACCATTTATCCTGTACAACTGATCCAACAAAACACTTCCGATTGTATCCTCATCAGACCAATCAGAGAGGAGATCATTGTCAGGGTTTACACTTGTCAACACGTATTATACGTATCACACACATTACAATCTGATTGTACAATCTTTACCCTAGGTTCACACCTTTGCGTTTTCCGCAGCGTTTTGCAGAAGCGCAGAGCACTCCATTTATCATGATTTCCTATGGGACACGTTCAAATCTCTGCGTTTTGGAACGGGTTGGGGACTTTTTTTTTTAATGCGAAAAGTTGCGTTTTATATATGTTCTATAGATTGCAATGGAGACGCTGCAGAGAAGTATGTAATGTGCGTTTGATGCACTTTGTGTTTTAAATCTGCCTAGCAACAAGACCCCCCCCCCCCCCCCCCCCCCGCAAAACGCATAAAAATGTGTCAAAACTGCATGTGCAGAAATGGGTCAAATGCAGACTGTATAGGTGTGAACCTAGCCTTCCATATGCCCATCTGATTGGACGGATGAGGTATGTCCTCCCAGTAGGCTACTTTCACACCGATCCCAGCAAAAATGCATCTGTGTTTATTGTGTTTATTACAGAACATGTCTCAAAAACCAACCATGGGTGGGCAGCACAGTGGCTAAGTGGTTAGCACTTCCGCCTGGCAGTACTAGGGTCGTTGTTTCGTATCCCAACCACAGCACCACCTGCCTGGAGTTTGCATGTTCTCCCTGTGCCTGCGTGGGTTTCCTCCAGGTACTCCGGTTTCCTCCCACACTCCAAAGACATGCTGGTAGGTTAATTGGCTCCTGTCTAAATTGTCCCTAGTATGTGTATGTATGAATGTGAGTTAGGGACCTTAGATTGTACACTCCTTGAGGGTTAGGGACTGATGTGAATGTACAATATATATGTAAATTGATGGCGCTATATAAGTACCTGAAATAAATAATGGCTGCGTTTTTGATGCATTTTTGCCATATTTTCCATTGATTTTGATGGGGAGGTTTTTTTTTTTTTTTTTTTTGTTTTTGTTTAACCGCACAAAAAATGCAGCAAGCAGGATTTTCAAAAACGCACAGGATCAGTGTGAAAGGTTCCATAGGAATACATGATCACACGTTTTTCCCACTGATCTGTTTTTCTTCTGGTTTTGCGTTTTGTAAAGTGTAAGGAAAGCGGATCAGCGTGAAAGCAGCACTAAGCTGGCCATAGACCAGATCAGGGAGCCAATCCTAGTGATCAGTTCCTCTCCAGCAGGAATGTTGGAAAATGATCAATCGGCGGTAGTGCTGATCGGTGTGTTCTGACAGTGGAAGAGTCCCCGCTGTCAGAATACAGTGTCACAGAGGGGAGGATTCCTCCATCTACCTAAGGAGCAGGGCCCTCCTATTCCTCTTGTATTGAACTGTATTGTTGCTGTATTGTCTCCCGTTATATTGTAAAGCGCTGAGAGAACTGTTGGCACTATATAAATCCTGTATAATAATAATAATATATAAATCCTATATAATAATAATAATAATAATAATCTACCTCGAATGTGTGGATGGTGAAATCCGTTCATTTTTATGGCCAGCTTTACAGAGTTGGTAAATCTACAGTTGATTGTATGAAGATTGTAACATGTATGGTGAGCATTTGCCTATGAGATTGCCAGTACCCAGGACCGTATGATTGTGATCTATAAAGTTGGGTTGGGAAGGGAATACATGATTTGTTTTGTGTAAACGTTGGCACCTTTGCCATGTCATTACACCAGTTTCTGTGCGTTGTGCCAGCCGCGCCAATTCACTTAAAAGGCCACTTCATGCCAGAACACGTGTGGGAAACTGCATTCTCTGCTTGATTCAAACACCACGCTCAAGATCTACAGCCAGTGTCCGTGTTAACGACACCCCACACACAGGTGGCAAATGCAGTGCGATACAATCGTGCCATGTGATGTGATTCCTGTGCGTTTTCTCATGTAGTTCATGTACTACCTTTGCTGCGGTCCAGGAGTGATTTCAGCTCATTCCAATGAATGGCCTGCAATGTCACTGAACCCGGATCACACAGCGCATTCCTGCGTGATTCCTGGTGTGGACCGGCCCGTATTGTGACCACACATGGAAAGATCTTCCATGTATTGTGAATTGTTTTACAGCCCAGGAGAAATCCGTGAGCATTTGTTGTACTATAGATGTGAGGATCAGATTCATCTGTTTCCTATCATTGGATGTTCTGTCCAGACTGATCCGTGTCATTTCAGTGAACTTCATCAGTTCTGCTACTAATTGATGGATGACGCAGGATGTAGCTTTTTCAATAATGAATTGATTTGATCATATTGTCAGATTCTGTGAAGAATTGTTCAATCAGATTGTTATGTGTATGGCCACCATTGAAGTGATGATATAAGCTACTTTCACACTGATCTGTGTCAAAAACACAAATGCGTTTTTAATGCATTTTTGCCCTGTTTTCCATTGATTTCAACTGGGAGGTGCATTTTTGGTGCGTTTTTTGCTTCCGCATCAAACCTGCACCAAAAATGCAGCAAGCAGGAGCCGCACCAAGAAAGCACTGTACCCAGGACTGATCAGTGTGCAGAGTTAGGTGTAGGAATACACGGTCACACGTTTTTCCTTCCATTCTTTAACCCTAGATTCACACCTATGCATTTTTCCACAGCGTTTTGCAGAGGCGCACAGCAGTCCATTTCACATGATTTCCTATGGGACAGGTTCACATCTCCGAGTTTTCACCCGGTGCGTTTTTTTGGAAAGGGTCAGGGACTTTTTCGAATGCAAAAAGTTGCATTTTTGTATATAGGCTGCAGAAAAGCATGTAGTGTGTTTTTTGCTATGTTTTTGATGCGTTTCCCGTTTTAAATCTGCCTAGCAACAAGAAAAAAGAATTAAAAAGAAAAGCAAAATGAATCAAAAACACAGCAAAAACGCAACGCAACGCAAAGCACAATGCAGAAACGGATCAAATGCAAACTACATAGGTGTGAACCTAGCCTTCCTGCAAAAGCAGAAGGAAAACAGATCAGTGTGAAAGCAGCCTTGTTGAGTTAGATGTGTTACAGATGGCTGTGCTGAGGTCTGGCCATAGCATGGTGTACCCCAGTTTTCCAGCAGTTCCCATAGACTTTCTGTTAAATTGTGCATTTTTTGGTGTGATTTCTGAAAATGCTCCAAAATTAAGGTTGCCACCTCATCCCTTTATACCCGAACACATATTAATGACAGGTTCTGTGGATGATTCAGGCGGTCATTACATTCACTTTAGTGCAGTGGTTCTCAACCTGTGGGTCGTGACCCTTTTGGGGGTCGAACAACCCTTTCACAGGGGTCGCCTAAGAACATCGGAAAACACATATTTCCGATGTGTAAAGAGCAGCTACTGTGTTGAAAGCAGCAGTATTGGAGGTAAAACGACACTCATGAATTATAATTACTGGGTAAATAATTTTATGGTTGGGGGTCACCACAACATGAGGAACTGTATTAAAGGGTCACGGCATTAGGAAGGTTGAGAACCACTGTGCTAGTGCCTTCTCTGCAGTAAATTATCTTCATGATCCCGTGTGTCAACGTGCTGCATTTTTGGGGCACCTTCAGTAAATATATGACCTAATAGAAAGTCTATGGGAAAGCATGGGATAACCGGATGAAAACCGGGGGCACACTGCGCCACAGCCGAGCTCCTCCTACAGCAAATAATACATTGGGGTTGATTTACAAAAACTGGGGGTGCAAAATCTGGTGCAGCTGTGCATGGGAGCCAATCAGCTTCTGACTTCAGCTTGTTCCGTTAAGCTTTGACAATGAAAGCTGATATGCAGATCTGCATAGAAACCAATCAGCTTCCAGGTTTCATTGTCAAAGCGTAACAGAACAAGTTGAAGTTAGAAGCTGATTGGTTAGTAAATAACCCCCCCCCCCCGTTGTTTTACAACACTTTTATTTATTTAGTGCATAGACGTAATTGTGAAACAAATGGTTCTATTTTTCTCTGTGTCCGAATCTTTGTTCATCTCCTGTGTGGTTTGTGGATATAGTAAGCTGATACCCTGCAGAGGGTCTGATCTCCTCCGTCCTTGTACTGGTAATATGGAGGGTCTGATCTCCTCCGTCCTTGTACTGGTAATACGGAGGGTCTGATCTCCGTCCTTGTACTGGTAATACAGAGGGTCTGATCTCCTCCGTCCTTGTACTGGTAATATGGAGGGTCTGATCTCCTCCGTCCTTGTACTGGTAATACAGAGGGTCTGATCTCCTCCGTCCTTGTACTGGTAATACGGAGGGTCTGATCTCCTCCGTCCTTGTACTGGTAATACGGAGGGTCTGATCTCTTCCGTCCTTGTACTGGTAATACGGAGGGTCTGATCTCCTCCGTCCTTGTACTGGTAATACAGAGGGTCTGGTCTTCTCCGTCCTTGTACTGGTAATACAGAGGGTCTGGTCTTCTCCGTCCTTGTACTGGTAATACAGAGGGTCTGGTCTTCTCCGTCCTTGTACTGGTAATACAGAGGGTCTGATCTCCTCCGTCCTTGTACTGGTAATACAGAGGGTCTGGTCTTCTCCGTCCTTGTACTGGTAATACAGAGGGTCTGGTCTTCTCCGTCCTTGTACTGGTAATACAGAGGGTCTGGTCTTCTCCGTCCTTGTACTGGTAATACAGAGGGTCTGATCTCCTCCGTCCTTGTACTGGTAATACAGAGGGTCTGATCTCCTCCGTCCTTGTACTGGTAATACAGAGGGTCTGATCTCCTCCGTCCTTGTCCTGTTAATACAGAGGGTCTGATCTCCTCCGTCCTTGTCCTGTTAATACAGAGGGTCTGATCTCCTCCTCCGTCCTTGTACTGGTAATACAGAGGGTCTGATCTCCTCCTCCGTCCTTGTACTGGTAATACGGAGGGTCTGATCTCCTCCTCCGTCCTTGTACTGGTAATACGGAGGGTCTGATCTCCTCCTCCGTCCTTGTACTGGTAATACGGAGGGTCTGATCTCCTCCTCCGTCCTTGTACTGGTAATACGGAGGGTCTGATCTCCTCCTCCGTCCTTGTACTGGTAATACGGAGGGTCTGATCTCCTCCTCCGTCCTTGTACTGGTAATACGGAGGGTCTGATCTCCTCCTCCGTCCTTGTACTGGTAATACGGAGGGTCTGATCTCCTCCTCCGTCCTTGTACTGGTAATACGGAGGGTCTGATCTCCTCCTCCGTCCTTGTACTGGTAATACGGAGGGTCTGATCTCCTCCTCCGTCCTTGTACTGGTAATACGGAGGGTTTGATTATTACATCATCTGTTACCTTTAAAGGGTTATACATCGAAGACATAAGCCGACACATCATTGGTCAGATAAGTCATGCTCCAATTACATGAAAGAATAAGTTCACCTTTTAACAAAAAATAATAAATGCATATCTTTTTTCAGGTCCTCCTCTATCTATCCTCCCCTCCCCCTAATACTTGCCTGAGCCCCCTTGCAATCCAGCAATGTGAACGTTGAGCCTCGGCCCATTGGGGAATCTCATTCCTCATTGTCTGAGACAGCCATTGGCTCCCGCTGCTGTCAATCACAGTCAGTGAGCCAATGAGAAGAGAGCCGGGATGGGACTGAGTGGCAGATCTGTGTGTGAATGGACACACAGGGCAGCGGCTCGGGAGCAAGTTTGCTGGGTGCCCCTATAGCAAGCTGTTTGCTCTGTGGGGCATTGGGCAGGAGGGACAGGCCAGGAGCAACGATGGGGGACCAGAAAGAAGAGGATTGGGGCTGCTCTGTGCAGAACCATTACACAGAGCAGGTAAGTATGACGTTTTTGTTTTTTTTTTCTCTAAATTTCCTTTCATATCACTTTAAGTGTTTGAAATATGAATCATATCACAAGATGGAATTTTTTTTTTTAACCAATCATGGAATAGCTTTACTTCATCGTACATGACAAGTGCTCTGGATAGATAAGAGCAGCTATCACCAAATCCCCCTGGCACTATGCCAGCATAGATGACTTATTTCTTCATTTTCTGATAAGAAAGTGAAAATAATCTGCCAAGCCATGAGATGTTCTCTGATATCACGAACTGTCACATACGATAAGCTCTTCTATACACACTTATGTCTGTTTATTCCTGTATGTTTTCACATCATCTATCACAAGCAGATCAATTATATATTTTTTTTTTCCTATGGATCAATATATTGCAAACAATAAAAAACAGGAGAGATGATACAGACTCATTTCCAAATCCTTATTCAGTAGGTAGATCTCTCTGTGTATGGCCACTGTAGAGGCTTGTGTACACAAGTGTCAAATTCAGAAGTAAGTCAGAGGTATCCATGTAAAATCTGGCTTCAGGCGTTTTGGAGATGCATTTAAATACAGCAAATTAGGACATATGTGTTTGCAAATCTGCAATGTGATGCGCAGAAAAAAATCAGCAATCCATGTAGGGGCTCATTCACATGGGCGGTCAGCCCTGGGCAGCATCCGTTTTACTTTTCTTTTTTTTTTTTTTCTCCAAAGCTGAGCTGTGTGCAGGCATCCCATTGAAGGTGAATTGGAGCACATTGGCTGTATGGATTCGCTGAGTTTGCCAGGCATGCAGGGATAGGTGCACGGACCTGGATGGCTTTACGTCTGGTCCATGCATGCGTTCCTGCGGACCTGTCAGACTTTTCTGTGCATGTGCGTCCTTACATCTGATGTGCTCCCGCCTGCATTTGAATGAGCCCTAAGATGCAAAGTGTCTGTATATGGAAGTTCCAGATCCTTTAAAGGGGTTGTAAATCTTCATCTCTTAATATAATAAACATGTTATCCTTATCTACTCTGAGATGCATTTTTAGCGCCACCTTCCTTTACCCCCCCCCCCCACACTTATGTTGTACATGCAGGGAGGAGGGAGTACATCTGCAGCAGTGGTAATACTTTGCATTGCGGTGTGGAAAAAATGATCCCCGTCGCAGAATGCGACCCATTCAACTGAACAAGGGCACCCTGCAACTGCGTGTAATGCGGTGGTGTGCTAGCTGGTGTGGGGTGTAAGGGGTTAAAGCAGGCAGTGAGAAGGTGCAACAATGCCTCCTCATTGCTTGTCAAATGCTCTCTGACCCTAGGTTCACACCTAAGTGTTTTTTGCAGCGTTTTTTTGAAACGCACAGCAGTCCATTTAACATGATTTCCTATAGGACAGGTTCACATCTCCGTGTTTTCACCCGGTGCGTTTTTTGGAACGAGTCAGGGACTTTTTTGAATGCAAAAAGTAGCATTTTTGGTTCTATAGACTTCAATGGAAACGCTGCAGAAAAGCTTATAGTGCATTATTGCTGTGTTTTTGCCGCATTTTTTGACGCGTTTTTTGCTTTTTAAATCTGCCTAGCAACAAGAAAAAGAAAAACGCATGTGCAAAAACGCACTGCAGAAACATATCAAACGCAGACTGCATATGTGTGAACCTAGCGTGAAGAGCAGTCCAAACATGGATCGCTCCTCAGAGAGCAACGAAAGTGTAAACAAGGCATGTCAACAACTATGTAGCAGGATAAAGGCTCACCTGATTGTATTCACATTGTGTGGATAGCTTAGGTAGGTCCTCATCTGACATTTAATATAAATTTGATTGTACAGAGATTGTAACGTGTATTGCAAGATTTAGCCAGATGAAAAGCGTATTCGTACCAAGTGATGCATAACAAATAACTCAGAAAACAGTTACAGAGCTTTTTAATAGGAAAAAAAGAAACTTCGATCAAATTAAATCCAAAAGGTAATGCATAGTACTTTACATAATTAATGGTAAGTAATGCTAATGGAATCGCCTACCATAAATATATTACATCTTTATTTTAAATGGGTCGCCATAGTTGGCGCTTAGGACCGTGGACTTTCCCCACCTCATTGTGACAGTGCTAAGCCAATCACCAAGCACCATTGTGCTCATGTGACAGGAAGAGGGAAATGTTCTCATGCGCCTTCATACCTGAAAGTAGCTCCCTTGTGATAGCAATACAATTAAATAAACAGAAAATGTAATAAAATATTATAATAAAACAAAAAAATGTAAAAGCACACTTGTGCCTGGGTTCACATATATGCAGTGCGGTATATTGCATGTGATTTGCACAGAAACTGCACCGCATTCCTATGGGATTCACATGCAATTTGTATGCGGTGCGATCAGAGTCATACATTTTGTATGGCTCTAATCCCACCGCACCCACACTAAAAACATGCAGAACCCTTTTTTTGGTCTACACTAGAATCGGATCGCATGGGTATTCACACCTATGCGATCCGATTCTGCACATCGCACCGCGTTTTGCGGACCGCTTTCAGGGTGTTGTTAACATACACACCCGCAGCAGTTCACATGAACGGGGTGCTTTTCTGATGCGGTACGGAATTCGCACTGAAAACGCTGCAAATTCCACACCGCATCAGTGTGAACCAGGGCTGTATGTGAACACCAACTGTGCCATGCGTGAGGTATTGTTGCAAATGTCGGAGTGAAAGTGATCATTCTAGGCCATAACTCACAGGTGCATGCAGTTTTAAGGCTGTGGTATGTATTTATTATACAAAACCCAATCCTTTTATATTTTACTTAATATTAGGTGTTGTGTTGTGTTTGTGCACTAAAAACTATTTTTGTGTATTTTTACTGAAAATATGCTTTTTAAAACAATTGCACAAACATAGTGCAACATGAAAAATTGCAACTGCCACCATTTTATTCTACGGGGCCTCTACTTTCAAGGAGTATAAAATTGATTGGAGATTTTTTAAGTGATTTTCTAGCAAATAATGCAGACATCAATGATTGCAGACTTTGAAATAAAAAAAAAAAATGGTGTGGACTTGAGGTGGTTTAAATCTGAACTCCAGGTATGGATTTTTTTGGGGTTTTTTTCATAGTTACATCGGTCCAGCTTTTACCAACATTAGGCCTTGTTTACACCTATGGTTTGGGGCAGTAACAGTCGTTTGGTTAAGCTGAATTTTGACCCCCCCTCTAAGCTGCAAAGGCAGCCGTATGGGGTATAGGCATGGTGTGGAAAAAATTATCCCCTTCCCTGGAGTATTCAGAAGGAAGAACCACCCACCGACTGCAACTCAATCATGTGATACATATTCCAAACCTGGGGATCCCCGTGGAAGCTGGATATTACTGTAGTGCGCAGCACAGTGGCTAAATGGTTAGCACTTCCGCCTGGCAGTACTGGGGTCGTTGGTTCAAATCCCAACCACGGCACCACCTGCCTGGAGTTTGCATGTTCTCCCTTTGCCTGTGTGGGTTTCCTCCCACACTCCAAAAACATGCTGGTAGGTGAATTGAATCCTGTCTAAATTGTCCCTAGTATGTGTATGTATGAATGTGAGTTAGAGACTTTAGATTGTACGCCCCTTGAGGGTTAGGGACTGATGTGAATGTACAATATATATATATATATATGTAAAGCGCTGCGTAAATTGACAGCCCTATATAAGTACCTGAAATCAATAAATAGTCTCTGCAAATCCCGTGATTGCTGCCTTCTGGGTCCAGTGCCTGTATAATGAACACAGGGAGCTGTTTACCCTGTGCAAGTGCCATTCACAGACCACCTTGACTTTTTAAAAGTAAATACAAAGCATACTGTGCTTGGATGAGGTGGAGGTCGTCCCGCCTCTCTGCCTCGTCCCATCAGAGAATGCCAATGTGTGCAGGTTGTGCGCAACCCCCTGTGTTCACAATGCAGCAGGGCAGCCACTTGACACAGGATCTTAAGACAGCAGCAATCGCTGTAGTAGCAGTGATTACTACAAGGATATCCAGCTTCCACAAAGATCCCATAGGTGTGGAATGTGTATACTGACATTGGTCCAAGCTGGAGCAAAATAACTATGCTAGAAAATGTGGAAGTTCAGCTTTAAAATTAGATACTTCACTGAACATTTTGCATTATGCTCTGTATTAATGTAGAAAGGCTGTTTTGTTTGGAGAATCAAGCAATTTTCTTTACTGCAACCTGTGGTTGACGGAAAGAAAACTGCATAATATATGGCCAGCTAAAGCTGAGAATATTGGGCAAATGATCATCCATTTTTTTTTTTTTTTTGCATACTAGTCTCATATCAAAAGTGAAGAGGTTACTAAAGTTACAAAAATTCTCGTATTACAAAAAGAGAGAAAATTTGGAAGTAATGTCATGTATTTTGTATTGTATTTTAGAATGAAAACCGTACTGGTTAAATGAAAATCGTACAAGAAGAATTTTCGTGCTTGTCCCTTCTAATAATTTCGGATGATTGCTGTGTACGAACGTTCAGATTATCGTACAATCGCTTTGAAAGTGGAAAGAAAATTCGGAAGTGATGTAATATACTTGTGTGTTTAGACAAAAACTGTACTGTTTAAACGAAAATCATACGATCGGGCATCATACGACAACATTTTTAGTTTCTGTCCCTTCGAGTACTAACTTTCAAATTATCATACAATTGTTTTGAAAGCGGCATTTTTCGGACAATTTTCTGAACGTGTATATGGGGCTTTAAATCCTTGTCCTCACCAAAGACAAAGATGGCCTTCAGTAGACATTCAGGTCCTGGTGAGGAGGCCTTAAAGCGGAGTTCCACTCACTCTGTAAAAAAATCAAAGCAGCTACAAAAACTGTAGCTGCTGACTTTTAAAAAACCGCCACTCCCTGTCCCACGATCCCGTGTTGCCCCCGTCGCAGCTCGTTTCACCGGCCGTCCTGTATTCCAGGCGCGGGCATCTTCAGTGTGGGCACCTGGCAGTGACAGTTTGCAGCATCACAGCCGGGTGCCCACTGCGCATGTGCGAGTAGTGCTGCGCTTCCTGAATGGCCCCGTCGTCTCCTAGGACCTGTCACGTGTCCCACAAGACTTTGGGGACGGAGGGCAGGAGGACTACTTCCGTTTCCGATTGCCTAGGCCAGGGGTAGGCAACCTGCGGCTCTCAAGCTGTTGTGGAACTACATTTCCCATGAGGCATTGCAAAGATTACAAAACTGATAGTTACATCTATGACTTGCAGAGGCATGATGGAACTTGTAGTCCTGCGGCTCTCATGTTGCCTACCCCTGGCCTAGGCAATCGCAGCGGAAGTGGAAACGGGTACCTGTCAATTTCGGGTACCCACTCCCCCCAAAGGTGCCAATTCTTAATGGGCGGGGGACCAATCTTTAAAGCGAAACTTCCCCTTTTGGGTGGAACTCCGCTTTAAGCCCTGTATACACGATCAGAAAATTGCATGAAAAATGCCGCTTTCAAAGCAATGGTACAGTGATCTGATCATTCGTACACAGCAATCATCTGAAATCATTAGAAGGGACAAGCAGGAAAATTCTTCTCGTACGATACCAGATTGTACAATTTGCGTTTAACCAGTACAGTTTTCATCCCAAAATACAATACAAATAAATGACATTACTTCCGAATTTTCTTTGTGTCGTACGAGAACTTTCATAACTTTAGAAACCTCTTCACTTTCGTTATGAAAAAAAATCGGACGATCCAGTATTCTCAACATGTATATGGGGCTTTAGGGAACCTAAATGTCCTCCAGAGACCCCCTGTGACCTTCCTGTATAATTCTCATTGAATGTCTAGGATCCCAGCACAGCTGATGATTGTATTATTATACAAGTTATAAAAGGAGAGTTGGTGTCTCTGACATGTAGCCCAGACGTCCGGAATGAGTCCTCTTATAGCTGTGTGGCTCTCATTCCTCCCCACACTGTCAGTGTCTAGTACTACTAATAGTACTCTGGGTATGGCTCCCGGCTTTCTTCTCCTGGGGAGGATCCAGTTTAGTGATGAACTATGTTGGAGCAGAGACCACTCCTTGTATTCCTCCTTGTGAGTTCAGGCTTTGTGTTTGGCAGACAATGGAAGGGGTGATCTCACCGCTGGGATGGTTCAGCCTTTCACAGTGTGATGGAGTATTCTGCTGAGATGAGCAGAGCAAAGGAAACTTGTGACATGGAATCAAATGTTCCAATCATAAGGCACGGTAGAATGAAAAGTAGGTAAAGTGACGGTAAATATGAACAGAATATGTGCAGCTCCTGACTTCAGGGAAAGGTTGCATGCAGCTTAGATGCAGTCATTTGTCAGACAATAAAAGTTCGGAGATGACATAGTCATGTTATATGTATGGGCAGCACAGTGACTAAATGGTTAGCTCTTCCGCCGTAGCAGTACTAGGGTCATTGGTTCAAACCCCAACCACGGCTTCACCTGCCTGGAGTTTGCATCTTCTCCCTGTGTGGGTTTCCTCTGGGTACTCCAGTTTCCTTCCACACTCCAAAGAAATACTGGTAAGTTAATTGGATCATATCTACAGCGCTGAGCGAACTATTGGCGCTTTATAAATACTGTATTATAATAATAATAATCTAAATTGTCCCTAGTATGTGTATGTATGAATGTGAGTTAGGGACCTTAGATTGTACACCCCTTGAGGGTTAGGGACTGATGTGAATGTACAATATATATGTAAAATTGACGGCGCTATATAAGCACTGGTTGTAAATAAACAATAAAATATGTGATGTACACTGCAGAAATTATATACATTGGGAAATATTAGTGGCCTCCCAGGCAAATTTTGTGTGCTACAGTGGCTTAGTGGTTACATAGTTAGTCTGGCTGAAAAAAGACAAAAGTCCATCCAGTTCAACCATATTTAAAAAAAAAAAAAAAAAGTTATCGTATACCCACAGTTGATCCAGAGGAAGGAAAAAAAACCCAGCATAGCACGATCCAGTTTGCTCCTGCAGGAAAAATTCCTTCCTGATCCCCTGAGAGGCGATCGGATATTCCCTGGATCGACTTTACCTATAAATGTTATTATCCAGTTATATTCTGTGTATCTAAGAAACAATCTAGGCCTTTTTTGAAGCAATCCACTGAGCTGGCCAGAACCAACTCTTGAGGGAGTCTATTCCAGATTTTCACAGCTCTTACTGTGAAGAAACCTTTCCGTGTTTGGAGATTAAATCTCTTTTCTTCCAGACGTAAAGAGTGCCCCCTTGTCCTCTGTGATGACCTCAGGGTGAATAACTCTACACACTATTTGAACCACTTATGTATTAGCATTTTTACTTTTCAGCAATGGGGTTTTCAGTGCCAATCCTGGCCAGGATGCTATCTGCATGGAGTTTGGATATTGTACGTGGGCTTGCATGATTTTCCTTTCCACACTGCTAAGACATACTGGTAGGGTAATTGGCTCCTGTCTAAAGCTGGCCATACACCACTAGATATTCAAATGACCATTGCTACAAAAATTCCCAGTACATTCGATGACCTGACAAATGTACAAAAGTACTTAAATTGTGTTTGCTTTAACATTCCATTTTGAAATGTTATCTGTTTAATATACCATTGAAAGCATTCTGTTAAATCTGTTCAATAAGTGTAAAAAAAACCTGTTCATCCTGACATAAATCCAGTGCTATCCTATGCACTCTGCAGTGGTATTC